>NC_051307.1:36486102-36789133 GCF_015220235.1 Choloepus didactylus
TATAGGTTATTTTTTCCGTAGTTCTCTTGTGCCTCCTATGGTATAATTATCTCCCCCACTGAGTGTGATTCTAATGTTTAAAGATAAATATTTTTCTTGCAATGTTGTTACAAGGATTTGCAGAAACTTCTCCCAGCTTCCACACAGCTCCTGACACCTGTATTAGTTAGGGTTCTCTAGGGAAACAGAATCAATGAGAGATATCTATGACTATAAAATTTATAAAAGTGACTCACACAACTGTGGGTATGTATGAGTCCAAATTCTGTAGAGCAGTCAGCAAACTGTTAACTCCAAGGAAGATGTCCAATGAACTCCTCAGGAAACCACCTGGCAACTTTGAGGAACTCCTCAGGAAATGCTTTGCTGGGCAGCTGAAGAAGTGGAGGTCCTCTATCTGTCTCACTTATAAGTCTTCAACTGATTAATTGGATTAAATCCAGCCAGATGCATTCTCTCATTGTGGAAGACACGCCCTTTGGTGAGTCATCAGTCACAGCTGTGGTCAATTGACTGATGATTTAATAAACCAGCCTGTTGGTTTATTAGCCAGCCACAAACATTCTCACAACAATTGTTAGGCCAGTGTTTGCTTGACCAGACAGCTGGGTACTATCACCTGTTCAGGTGACACATGAACCTAACCATCACAACACCAATCATAAATATTGTAGTAACTCAATTCAATTCAAATTTTGATTCTACCTATACAGGCCAGACTCCACAGGTTAAGGGAAAACCTCTACTAGACTGCCTCACTCAGACACCATTTATAAGTTCAGGGACCCAGGCCACCCACACTGCTGACCAACTTACTGCAAATTCAGGGGTTGCCACCACCTCCTTGGGTTTGATAATTTGCTGTAACCACTCATGGAACTCACTGAAAGTGCTATGTTTAAGATAACCACTTTATTATAGTAAAAGGATGCAAAAAGAAGAAACCAAAAAAAGAGACACAAAGAGTGGTGTTAGAGAGGGTTCCAAATGCAAGTTTCCATTTCTTCTCCATGTGAAGTCGACAGGTCACCCTCCCTCCTGGCACAGAGATGTATCTTATCAATTGTGGAAGCTCTTCAGGAATCTTTTCAAGTGTCCAGAGTTATATAGGGTTCCATTATGTAGACATGATTGATAGAATCAGTGCCCATGTGGTTGAACTCAATCTCCAGCCTCCTCTCATCCCAGAGTTCAGGGAGGTAGGCTGAGATGACCTGGCTCAAAGCCCCAACCCCTTAATTACATGGTTGGTCTTTCTAGGGTGGCCAGCCCCCCAACCCCCTACCCAAGACTGGAGGTGTGGCCGGCTACCCTATAACTACCAAGTGTGGCTGGCTACCCTATAACTACCAGGTGTGGTCCTGGCCCACCATGAAGAACAAAAGACACTCTCATCACAGGAAATTCCAAAGATTCAGAGGTTGCTTCCCCAGGAACTGGGGACAAAAACCAGCCAAGTTTTTCATTATACAACAGTGCTCCTGAACATAAGCCAGCTAATATTATTTCCTTAAGGAACAAAAATCTGGTCTGAGGCTGAGGGAGAAACTGGCTTTGCAGGACTCTAGAGATGTTAAATTATATTCTACTGTGGCTTAGAAATGCTATGGACTATATTTTATAGGCAGTGTAAGGGATTTTCAAGGATATGCACTTTTTCACATTACAAGTTGATTCCAGAACCAAGCCATCACCTAAAATTCTACTCCAGGTAAATTACAAAAGAGAAGTCTTAGTTTCAGCCAGACATGGAAAAGAATTCATTACTTATAAAGTGTGTTAGAATATAATTTTTCAAATTACGAGTCACAGGTTTCAAAAAAAATCAAGTTTATTTGGAGCATTTAGAAAATGATGACTTTTGCAAAACAAAGGGAACTTCCTGAAATGTTTTGGGGAATATGTCAACTAAACAAAGTGTCATTCATCTATAGTATGAACCAGGGATTAGCACATTTCTGTAGACTTTGAGTGAAAATGTAAACACTAGCATTATCATTTTGACTATTTTGGTCCCACTTACAAGGATGTGTCTACAAAATCAGGTTTCCATAGCATAAGTGGAATAACTCTTAAGTCATCAGAATATTGCTGCATCACCCAACCCCAGGGTCTCCATTCATTCATCTTGTATTCTCCATGCAAGGCACCTCATTTAATATTTCTATTTAATCTTTAGATACTTGTTTTGACTAGCTTTGTATAAGTACTTTATTTTCATTAAGAAAATGAACTGTTATTTCAAAACCACTCTGTGTGGGCAGAAGGCTGTGGTGGAAGCTTGTAAGTAGTAAAATATTTCTCAGCATCAGAAAAATGCTCCTGATGCTTTTTCCAGGATGTTTTCTGTTTTAAAAAATCAGTCTCAGTCATTTGAGAGGAAGTAGAGTTCATAGTTTATTTGGTGTTGATAATTTAATTTTTTTTCTTCTGAAAAATGGGAGTTGCATTTAAATATCATTAGCTGGTTAAATTTTATTATTCTTATGCCATTCATTAAGAACTTCAGAGTAAAGTTTATAAACACAATTACTTTCTACCCTTGCTTCTGCATTGCACTGTCCTGTTCCCATACTCTAATTGCACGGATTTTTTTTCAGATTAACTTGGTGTATTTGCTTTGATAGAACAGCAGTAACAGAATTGCCTGGGAGATAATGTGGCTGGAAACAATAGCAGTCATTTGAAGGAATCGTTAAGTGCCTTGTGTAGGTTGAATTCTGTTAGTGTGAATTCTAAGTCACACTTCAAATATTATTTTTACATGAGAAGTCTGTTTCATTGAATTACCCTTAAACTAATAAATGTACGTGAATGGACTTTAGCACATTGATTCTTTTTGAAGAGGTGGAGGAAGAGAAGGCTGAAAAAGTTGTTGAGGTTTGACCAGGGAGGTGGAAGATCAGAATCTGTGTTATCGCAGAGGAGAGAGGAAGAGAACATTCCCAGACAGAAGTCAGCACCAGGGTCAGATGTGTAAGAGAGTTCAGAAAATTAATGGCTGTTATGGGTTGAATTGTGTACCCCTCCAAAGAAATTTTTGTAGTTGTAATCCCACTGAGTGTTAATTTGACCTTATTTGGAAATAGGGTCTTTGCAGATGTAATCAAATTAAGATGGGAACCTACTACTCAATAAATCAGGCCCTTGACTTGAGGCTTGCTCTTGTGAAACTTAGGGTTGTAAATGGGAGGCTTATCCTTTCTATAATTATGCCTAAGAGGCACCTCCAGGGAACCTCTTTTGTTGTTCAAATGTGGCCTCTCTCTCTCTAATTCTCTCGCTCAACTTGGCAAATAAATTCATTAACCTTGTCCCCGCAAGGGACATGACTCCCTCAGAGATGAATCTCCCTAGTGACATGGGACATGGGACATGACTCCCAGGAATGAGCCTGGCCCTGGCATTGAGGGATTGAAAAATGCCTCCTTGACCAAAAGAGGGAAAAAAGAAAGGTAACAAGCTGAGGTCACAGTGGCTGAGAGAGCCCAAATGGAGTCAGAGGCTATCCTGGAGGTTTCTCCTATGTAATCTCCAGCTAGATATCCGCAAATGGCCACAGTATGCCATGCTCTTACCAAAAGTAGTCCCCAAATACCTAGGTCCCTACCTGAGATTCTATAAAAGATTCACTCACTAAGTTTTATCTCTCAGAAACTTAAATCCACCAGAGTGTTCCTATGTCAGACAAGTCCTAAACACAGAAACAACAACCTCTTTAAGAACAACAATCAGATGCAGCCCCCTTCCCCATACTGTTGACACCCTCTTTCAATATGAACAAGTTAAGATGCTCACTGCCTAGACACCACAAAGATGGAGAAAGAGATTGAGAAGAAGGGGCGGTAACAGGCAAGATAGGATTTGACAGAGGCCTATGAATACTGAAATTTTATATAAACAAATACGTATTTTTGGATGCTGGGGTGTTGGAATAGCTGGAAGGAGTTAAATCACATGGTCGAACTGTAACCTTTAACATTGTTTGAAATTTGCTCTATAGCTACTTGTTGAATTGTGCTTTGAGGGACTTCACCTTTCTGTATATACCCTATATTGCATAATAAGGAAAGAACTAAAACTGTGTGTAACCCGTAACAATTTTTGAAATTACCTAAATAATTGCTTGCTGAGCTGTACATAGAAAGTTGACACCTTTCTGTATGTATGTTATATTTTACAATAATGGAAATAGCTGAAAAAGAAATTAAGATGAGGTCACACTGAGTTAGGGTGGCCTCTAATCCAATATGACTGGTGCTGCGATAGGAAGAGAAGAAGAGACATAGACAGAGAGAGAAGAATGTCAAATGATGACTGAGACACATAGGGAGCAGACATGTGAAGATGGAGGTAGAGATTGGAGGGATGTGTTTACCAGGCCAAAGAACCCTAAGGATTTCCAGGAACCCCCAGAAGGTGGGAAGGGCAAGGAAGTATTGTTCCCTAGAGCCTCCAGAGACAGCATGTTTCTGCTGAAACCTTGATTTTGGATTTCTGGCCTCCAGAAGTATGAGAGAATAAATTCTGTTGTTTTAAACCATCCAGTTTGTGTTACTTTGTTGTGGCAGCCTTTGCAATCTAATATTATGTGTGAAACCTGTTCATTGAATTTTAAAGAAGTTCTTGGTGAAAGCAGTTTTAGGGAGGTGTGTGGGGACATTTGGACTTGGATAACTAGTGATTGGGGGTGACTAAGATTTTAGACAGTAGAAAAATCTAGGACTGATAGTCTTTTCATGAAGTTTGGTAGTGAAGGAAAAGAGAGGAGGCAGTAAATAAATGGAGATGTGGGGCTCAGAGATGACTTTAAAAATTATTAAAAATGGGAGATGTTGAGAGCTTGTTTAAGTACATAAAAGAAGGAGCCAGAATAGAGGGAAAGATTGAAGACTCAAGTGGAAAAAAGGACAATCAACATAGCAGAGAGATTCTTGGGTAGGATGAATAGATGGGATCAGAGCATGAAGGATTCAGTTTTACAGGAAGAAAAATCCTGCACAGCTGCAAAAAATGTGTGATGGGATAAAGGAACAACAAAGATAAAATTGGCATGTCTCTAGTATCTACATTATAACTATACATTTGTGCAGTTTGATGTTTGCTATTTCTGAAATGCCCATTTTCCTCTCTCCACCTACACATATGCTCCTAGCCAGACTTCCATATATCATTCAAACATCATTTCTGGAAAGCTTTCTTGTCATGTGCAATATAATTTGGAAGTCTCTCCCCTCCTGCTTCCATATGCTCCCTTGCATTTCTCTGTGCACACTTTGCGCTGTAACAGGATTTTGTTGTCATCTCTCCTCTAGACTGCAAGCACTTTGAAGGTAGAAGCATATCTATTTGCCTTAGTATCTCAGTGCTTAATCCATATTGAGGAACTCCAATCCCTAATTGTTGAATCAGTAGTCACTTCTGCTTAGTTAAGATGAATCATCATAGATGTATCTTCTGTGAACCCTTGTAGGTGGTGGGGCATGGAGATGGAGGTGATATCCCTGTTTTCTCGCTGTGAATTTCTGTTCCTGGCTTGATTCCCACCTTCTAGTCATTTTCACTCTACAGCAGTTGTTCTCTCTGATCTTGGCCTTTCTCCAGGCTGGGTGAACACAGCTTCACCCACCTCTTTCTTCATTCCAGAAGACATCCGATGTAACAGGGTTTTTCATTAAATGTTAGAGCTTAATGGAGAGATACACAACTGTGTGGAACAGAAAATAACTTAAAATAGAATATTAAAAACCGTTATAGAAACCAGTTTAAAGTCTCACTGCCAATCAATCACCACTACTACAGCGAAATTCTCACTGCTTAACTTTTTCTTGAGATCATAGTCTGCTGCCCTTTGAAGGGACTGCCTTCTCCTTATCTCTCTCCAGAATTCTTTCTCCACTTTTCTCCCCATTCCATGTTACCCACCCTTCCCTACAATGACTAAGGTAATCAGAATAATGTACCCCCAGAGATGTCCAAATCCTAATCCTCAAAACATGTGAATCTGCTACATGGCAAAGGGGAATTAGGGTTGCAAAGGAATTAAAGCTGCTAGTCAGCTGCTGTTAAAAGAGGGAGATTATCCTGGGTTATTGAGGTGGGTTCATGGGCCCTTAAAAGTGGAAGAGGGATGCTGAAGAGTCAGTGTCATGGTGATATGATATGAGAAAGACTCAACTGGCCATTGCTGACTTTGAAGATAGAAAGGAGTCACAAGTCAAGGAATGTGGGCAGCCTCTAGAAACTGGAAAAGGCAAGGAAACAGATGATCTCCTAGAGCCTCCAGAAGGAATGCAGTCCTGCCAACACCTTGGGTTTAGACCAGTGAGACCTGCGTTAGACATTTAACTACAGAACTATAAGATACTACATCTGTGTTATTTTAAGCCACTAAATTTGTGGTAGTTTCTTACAACTACAAATAGAAAACTAATACAAGAACCAAGACTCCAAACCAAAATTTCTCTTATTACATGTTTTGAAACATCTTAATTGTTTTGACCCAAAATTTGCTCTACAAAAATTCTGAAACCTTCCTTTAGCAAATTAAAAAGACCATTAACAAACTTCCTTTACAAAAGAGCCATGTATCCTTACGACGAATGGAAAAGTGCCTTGTCATGCTCAATTCCTCTTTTCATTTTTATGACATTTTTCATTTCTATTACAAATACACTGTTCAATGAATGATTCTAGAAATAAAATTATCCCTCTTCCAGGAAGACATTAAAAATATATTTGTTTAGACTACAATGTGCACTTCAAATAGGGATGTGGAAGTAATATGCCCACTGAAGGGAAGGGAGAAGAAAAATTTGAAAATAGAATTTTTTTTATGTTGATTTGTCAGTCTTCTGAATTGGCTTTTAGAACTCAGTATTAAATAGCAGCATATTGAAAGGGCAGAACTATTAATTCAAATGAAATTAAACAAAAACAAACACAACTAAACCCTTTCAATAAAGGGAGATTCCTACGTAGATGTGAATAAATTTCTAGGGCAATGCTTCTCAAGATTTAATATGTAAACAAATGACCTGGAGATCTTGTTAAAATGAAGTTTCTGATTCAAGTCTGGGTGGGGCGGGGGAGGTGGGAGGCTGTGATTCTCTCTTTCTAGAAAGCTCTTAGGTGATGCTGCTGCTACTGTGGCAGTGGTCCCTGGCCCATACTTTGAGTAGCAAAGTCAGAGGAGACTTTGAGGCCAATGATTGAATTCTATGCTTCTACAAATTCAACATATCAAAACTACATACTCTCTAAATTCCAGTTTAGTAGCAAAGGGACATTCTTTTAAATGGTTATTTTGAATTTAAAAGCTTTTTATGACAAGAACTCAAGATGATGAATTTTTCTTGATAATGCTGATGACATCATTAAACAATTCTATTTCTATGACTTTGTAATCATGACAAACTCTGTGTTCCCCTAAATTCAGACATCGAGTATATGTCTCAAAATAGAGATTGTTCATGTGTACCAGGAAGAGGCAGGGCCGAGAAGTCAGATGCCATTGACTAGCTCCCTCTCCCCCTGCTGACTAGTCTGAGGAGGCCATGCCTCCAAAGGAAGCCTTGCATTTAGATAGGTGCCATATCCAACACATTGCAGAAAAACAGTGCAGCAAGTCTAATTCTATTACCCAGATTAAAACAATTAACGACTCATTAACAATATCTACAAGACCCTTCCGTGTCTATCTCCTACCTAGTTCTCTGGTCTCATTATGTGCCAGTCTCTCCCCATTGCTTCATCTCCAGCCATACTGTATTCTTTCAGTTTCTTCAACATGCTATTCTCTCACCCAGCTCTGGCCTGCTCTCCTGCTCTTCTCTCACTCAGAATACGACTCTCCCCAAACTCTTCACTTTGCTTATTTAACCCATATTCATTGTTCTAATCACAACTCAAAAGTCACATTCTCATCGGAGCCCTCTTTGACTCATCAGACTAAATCAGATCTCCTTGCCACATTCTCTCAGAGCTTTTTTTTTCACTTGTAATTCATAGTTGTATACTCAGGTGGTTGTCTGATCATACTTTGCCTCCATACTTTTTTTTTTTATATTCATTTTATTGAGATATATTCACATACCATGCAGTCATACAAAACAAATCGTACATTCGATTGTTCACAGTACCATTACATAGTTGTACATTCATCACCAAAATCAATCCCTGACACCTTCATTACCACACACACACAAACAACAAGAATAATAATTAAAGTGAAAAAGAGCAATTAAAGTAAAAAAGAACACTGGGCGCCTTTGTCTGTTTGTTTGCTTGTTTCCTTCCCCCATTTTTGTACTCATCCATCCATAAACTAGACACAGTGGAGTGTGGTCCTTATGGCTTCCCCAATCCCATTGTCACCCTTCATAAGCTACATTTTTATACAATTGTCTTCAAGATTCATGGGTTCTGGGTTGTAGTTTGATAGTTTCAGGTATCTACCACCAGCTACCCCAATTCATTAGAACCTAAAAAGGGTTGTCTATATTGTGCGTTAAGAGTGCCCACCAGAGTGACCGCTCGGCTCCTTTTGAAATCTCTCTGCCACTGAAGCTTATTTCATTTCCTTTCACATCCCCCTTTTGGTCAAGAAAATGTTCTCCATCCCACGATGCCGGGTCTACATTCCTCCCCGGGAGTCATATTCCACATTGCCAGGGAGATTCACTCCCCTGGTTGTCTGATCCCACGTAGAGGGGAGGGCAGTGATTTCACCTTTCAAGTTGGCTTAGCTAGAGAGAGAGGGCCACTTCTGAGCAACAAAGAGGCATTTGGGAGAAGGCTCTTAGGCACAATTATAGGGAGGCCTAGCCTCTCCTTTGCAGCAACAGTCTTCCCAAGGGCAAATCCCGTGGTAGAGGGCTCAACCCATCAAACCACCAGTCCCCTATGTCTGTGGGCATGTTAGCAAGCATCGAGGTGGGGCAGGCCAATATCCGTGCATTCTCCACCGCTTCTCAAGGGTGCTCTGCATATTTTTTTCCCTTGTTTTTTTTTTTACTTTTTTGCCTCCATACATTTTATACCAACTTGATCCATATTGCCTAGCATAAGAGAAGGCATTTGATAAATATTGATGAAGGAGTGAATGAAAAATTGCTTTTTTAATGGGCTAGCTTAGAAAACTAACTTTACAGTCAGGGACATTTTTTTTTCATTTAAAACATGACTAGCTTGGAAATGAACTTTTTGAACAAAAGCTGTTCATCCACTGATGGCTGACAATATATAGGCTGATAAATTCTCACCTATATTATCTGCTCCTTTTTCATTTACTACTGAGTACTATGCTAGGTATCGAGAGTATAGGTAAGGATCCAGCAGGGCTCTTAAGGAGTAGCTGAGCTTAGTGAATAGCTCCTATTGGCTGTGTAATGCTCACGGGACCTGAAGAGAGGTTTCTACCCAGTTTTCTTTTGGGTATAAACCTATGATGACTATGAAGAATATGCAGTCATGTCCAGGTTAGCAACCTGACTAATGTAATTTTCGGAAAGAAGATCTGTGTGGATTGCCTGCTCAAAGACTGAAATAATAGAACAATAAATATTATTCCACTGCAATGAAGGAAGCCACCACGTTTTGCCACCCCCTCCACTGAATAAATTGTTGCTTGCAAATTCAGCGATGAACAGAATCTATGCTATGCAAATGCTTTTTAAAAATGTTCTTATACACTACATTGCACTAGGGCAATAACATTTCCATTGTACTTGGATTTGAACACAAGGCAGACATTGTGGTGTTTTCCTTAAACTCACAAAACAGAATTTTTCATGTACTTTTTAATTTTAGAAAGGCTAAAATATAAGCATTAAATCATTTAAGTTAAAAGAAGATGATGTCCATTTTGGTCTCAAGGAATTCTTTGTTAATGTAAAGTAAAGAGATGCTTTATGTAATTTGAGGGTTTCACAAATAGTGTCATTTTCTAGACAGAAGAAAAAAGAAACCAATTTTGGAGATTCATTCATATAAAAAATTTATATTGAGTTCCCACTTTGTGCCAGGCATTCTTTTAGGGACAAATATCCTTACATTCATGGAGTTTATGTTTTCATTCAAAGAGAAAGAAGGCACATAAGCAAACAAGATAATAGCAGATAAAAAGTGCTATGAAGACAATGCAAGAGAAGAAAATTACAGGGATCTGAAGATGGGGCATTTGGGCTGAGACCTGAATGTTTGGCAAAGAGATCACCTTACAAAGTAGAATAGTCAATAGAGGACATGGTCTATGTCATGGCTCATTTACTCTTCTATCCCATTGTCTATTTTGAAATGAAATATGGCTATGTATTAGACAGGGTTCTCTAGGGAGCCAGAATCAATGGGAAATGTATGTGAATAATATGAGATTTTATAAAAATGTCTCGAGCAATGCTTGGGATGCACAAGTCCATATTCTGTAGGGTAGGCTGCAAGCTGGCACACTGATACAGGTCTTCGGTGAATCCCCTAGGAGAGGTTGGCTGGCTGAAGTAGAAACGAGGGTTCTTTCTTCTGATTCCTGAAGCTATCACTTCCCCTTTAAAAGCCTTCAACTGATTAGATTAAACATCTCTCATTGCAGAAAACATTCACTTTAGCCAACTTCAGATGTAATCAGTGTACTAATGACTTAAGTCCACAAAATGTCCTCACAGCAACAGATAGACCAGTGCTTGCTTGACCAGACAACTGGGCACCATCACCTGGCCAAGCTGACACATGAACCTAACTATCACAGGTTGTATTTGAATACTCTAGAAATTATGAAGGATCATTTTTATAGTTTTTGAGCCCATATTTCATCCCATTATCCAAACAGATGTCCAAAATAATTGCAGAAGACCACATCTACTTTTCTTATACTGGAGAATCTAATGACTCAGTATCCAAGAATCACACATATAATCTGGTTAACCCTTTATTTCCAGTTTTGACTGAACTTGTTTTACTTAAATGACAAAAAGCATTAAGGTTATTAATGACTAGACTATAACAAGCCAATATCTTTTTTGGTTTCTTAAATTATAATTTATATAATAACATGGAAATTTTGCATTGGATTGCATTGCATTGCATTTGATTGAATATATATGACTATTAAGGAAAATTATAAGTATCTTCAGAGGCTGTAAATGATTTTTAAAGAATTTCAACCTCTAAATCATATTTTCCATCAAAGTACATATTTTCTTCATGAAATATCTATTTTTATATGCAAGAAATGATTCATATTCAGAACCATAACAATGCAGATGATACTATGACCTATACATCTTAAAAAAATATCCTATTTCTGCTCTTCCTTTGTTTTTTTATTTTTTTAAATTAATTTTATTGAGATATACTCATATACCATGCAGTCATACAAAGTGTACATTCAATTGTTCACAGTACCATTACATAGTTGTGCATTCATCACCAAAATTAATTTTTGAACATTTTCATTACCATACACACAAAAATAATAAGAATAAAATTAAAGTGAAAAAGAACAATTAAAGTAAAAAAGAACACTGGGTGCCTTTTTTTTTTCCCTGCCTCATTTTACTACTCATCCATCCATGCACTGGACAAAGGGGAGTGTGGTCCATATGGCTTTCCCAATCCCATTGTCACCCCTCATAAGCTACATTGTTATACAATCATCTTCAAGATTCAAGGGTTCTGGGTTGTATAGTTTCAGGTATTTACTGCTAGCTATTCCAATTCATTAGAACCTAAAAAGGGTTGTCTATATTGTGCGTAAGAGTGCCCACCAGAGTGACCTCTCAGATCCTTTTGGAATCTCTCTGTCACTGAAGCTTATTTCATTTCCTTTCACATTCTGCTCTTCCTTTTAAAATACAAACTCTACATTCCTGAAAACATACTCTTTTCATTCATTGCTGTTTTTGGTCTCAGAAAATTTAACTCACAGGATGGACAAAAAATGTTTTAATTAATAATATTGAACAAATAATAGTTCCTCTTGCTTGAATTTTCTACATTTGAACTATGAAAAAAATTGAAACTAATATTTTAAAGAATGAGTAGTTTCTCCCCAATTATTTTCTGAGTTTTACAATACACAAAACAAACATACAGTTTACAACAAAGTCAGAAAGTTGAATAGTAAGTGCTGTTCTCTTTTCTGTTTTCTCCACTCTTCAAAATATTCTTAAATGTGTCTGTATCACAATTACCTTCTGGAAGAGTCAGATTCTCTTTTCTATATTTTAACTTAAAATATGCAATGGTATTTAAAATTAAAAATGGTTAATAGTATTATAAAATAATTAATTAGCTGTAAGAGTCATAGTATTCATATGAGTAAAGCTGGGCTAATTCACTTTGCTTAATGTTCAAATAAAAGAATAGAATTTATGCCTCTTGACTATTAGTCTAGTCCCCTAGACTAGTCTTAGTCTCTGAACACTTCTCTATTAATTTTGTGCTGCTTTGGGATTTGCAGCAATTTTAAACCTCTAAGTTACAAGTTTCATAGAAATCATAGTATCAAATTCAAATTTAATTGTAGGAAAGAGAGCTCCCAAGTTCCTTTAAAAATTAAATGGTGAGGTTTGTATTGAACTAAGTATCTAGAGGACAGAATTATAGACAAAATGCTTTGAGAAAGATTTTATCATTTTCAAATAATGCAAATTACGAATATTATGAGAAACAAATCCTAAAAATTACATTTTTGGGGGCAAATTATATTTTGACATAATTTCAAACTTGTTGGAATAACTCCTATATATTCTTGATCTGATAGACCAACAGTTTATATTTGGCCTCATTTATTTTACCATATCTATCTATCTATCTATCTATCTAGTTTACTGACTTTTTCTGAACCTTATGAGAATAAGTTGCAGACATTTTTCCCCTTGACCCCTAAATATCAGCATGTATTTCCTGAGAACAGGAAAATGTTTTATATGACCATAATATATTAATAAAACCAGGAAAATCAATATAGATACAATACTATTACCTAACACATATTCCTTTTTCAAATTTCATCAATTGTTCCAATAATGAATAATGCCCTGTAAAGTTCTCTCCCTCATCTTTGGACTCCCCAGTCTCTGTCCAGGATCCAATCCAGGCCCATGCATTGCATTTAGCTATAGTGTCTTTTAAGTCTCTTAATCTGTAACAGTTCCTCAGTGTTTCATTGTCTTTCAGAATCTTCATATTTTTGAAGAGTACAGGCAAATTGTTTTGTAGAATGTATCTCAATTTGGGTCTATCTGATGTCCCTCATGATCAGATACAGGTTAGGCATTTTGATAGGAATATTTCAGAACTCATGCTGTGTTCTCAGAGCATCATATCAAGATCTGGTCCACTATTCACGTTGACTTTGTTCAAACGATTAGGTTGGTGCCTGTTTTAGTTTTCTAAATTTGTTGAAATTCAGTATACCAGAAATGGGCTGGTTTTTACAATGGGAATTTATTAACTTACAAGCTTACAAGCTGAAGCCATGAAAATGTCCAAATCAAGGTTTCACATGGGAAACAAGTGTATTATGTTGGTAGTCCTCCTTAATATACCAACAAGTATAAGACCCGAACAAACTAATCTTGAATTTTACTTTTTCTTCTTCATGTTAAGGTGGGGAAAAAATGTTGAAAGTCTTCATTCATTATTGGTATTAATGAAATATGTTTATCCTTAAATATCTAACATTTGTTTTGGTATAGAGATAACATTTCAAAAGAGGCCAAGGAAACTCTCGTTTAATTAATTTCAATGAAGAACAAATAAGTACTCAATGACTATTTAGTTTCTGCAAGTATTCCATTTAATGCATTTAACAGAGTCTGACATCTAACTACAGACATATACAGAAGGAAAAATGCATAGATATCAGTACTTAGCATTACGTCATTTAGTTGTGTATGAAAAGTGGACTACTAAGATGATTATATGTTGCTTTATTGCAAATATTCTCATTCCCAGGATAGCCTACCAAAACCCATGTAACACATGGCATAGCCAAGATATTGCATTTGTAACAAAATGCTTTTAAAATTGCTCTAGGACTATTATGACATAAACCAAGAAAGGCAAAAATATTTTTTCTTTTTTTTTGAAATTCTGTTTGAAAAATACATTTAAATTAGCAGAAAAATGGAAGAAGCCTTTATCAAAATTTTGAAGGAAACTGCTATTTTCAAGGTTTTAGAAATAAATGGAATTCATTTTGGTATCTAATTCCACTATAAATTCCTGGGTGTCTTAATGGTGATAAATCATAGTTCTTTTCACCTTTGTATGTATCAGCTATGACCAGGATTACTTTTGTCTCACAAAAAAATGAGAATCTGCTGGTTTGAATCTGTCATGTACTCCATAAAAAGCCATGCGCTTTAATGCAATCTTGTAGGGGTAGAACTACTGTGGGTAGGATCTTTTGATTAGGTTGTTTCCATGGAGATGTGACCCTGCCCATTCAGGGTGTGTCTTGATTAGTTTACTGGAGTCCTTAAGAGAGCTAACACAGACAGAGACGCTTAGAGAGAAATGCTCAGAGACATTTTGGAGACAGCCATTGAAACAAGAACCAGGAGAGAAACTAAGAGATGAAAGCCATAGTTTACCCTGGAGAAGATAAGAGAGGACCTCCAGATGCTTAGAGAGAAATGCTCTGGGAGAAATGGAGAAACAAGCAAGGATGCACAGGAGCTGAGAGAAAGAAGCTAAGACAGAAGTCCAGAGACATTTTGGAGAAAGCAATGGAGACCAGAAGCTAACCCAGGGAGAGGCCCAGCAGACTCTGGCCATGTGCTGTCCCATGTGCAGAGGAACCCCAGATGACATCAGCCTTTCTTCAGTGAAGCTATCCTCTTGTTGATGCCTTAGTTTGGACACTTTTATGGCCTTAGAACTGTAAATCTGTAACCTACTAAACTCCCTTTATAAAAGCCAATCCATTGCTGGTATTTTACAATTCTGGCAGCTTTAGCAAACTAGAACAGAGGGGAAGGAATGAGGAATGAGGAAATTTTTTCCTGGAGTGAAAAAGTAAGCATGGTATAATTCCAAAGGCAGGACGCAGAAGATGGTCTAGAAGAGATGTGCTATTGGCCTCTGAGAACACCAGGGAAGGGAAGGTGGCAGGACACTCCTCTCACATACAGACTATTCCCAAGTTAGATGCACAGAACTCTGATTATGTTAGAAGGCTTTTCTTTGGTCCCATTTGCATTACACATTCTGGAACAGCAAGGAAACTTTATTGTTATGGTGGAGGGTGAGGAAAAGGGTGTATACAGCACAGAGATTGGTAAGACCATATAACTAGAATTTTCTCAGTGGAGAAACTAGAAAAAGTTTAGATTAATGATATTCCAATTGGTCATATATGTTTTAATAGTATAAAAAACTATTTTCATATAACAATTTGCTAATTTCTATTGGGTCATCCCAGAAACAAGGCTAACATCACAGCCATCTCTAACCACAGAAGCAAGCATTGGGATCCATAAGTTTAAGCTGAAGATCTAAACTACACTACAACTTCTTCTAGATGAGAGCGCAAACAAAATCTTTTAGCTGATGCAACAAACTTCTCACAATACCACTAAGTCCTTCAGGCTCCATAAGTTTGGTTGCAAATTCCTGCTGAGAAGCTGTGGACATGGAGTCTCTCTTATAATATGACTCTGTATAAAGTGTCAGGAAACTGCAGGGTGGGAAGATTATATATTATAGAAAATATTATATACGAACGTAATTCCATATATAAACTAAATATAATTTTAAAAGTATAGTCATCCTTGGAAACAAATTTTAGTTTATACTATTCTTCTGATGAGAAAAAAAAATGCACTGAATTATTATATTCTTTTTCCCCCAGAATTTTTTCTCCTTAGGGCAAGGTGATTTGAACTTATAAATTTTTTTTTAGATTTCTTTTTGGAATAATTATCCAGTTCCATCCTAAATGGTGTTCAGACATTCATCACTTTCCCCTTACCACAATGATATGGGTATTTCTTCTTCTTTTAAAGAAAAATCTACAAAGCACTCCTCATTATTCACAACAGTAGACCCAGAAAAATTGAACCATCTGCATATTTTCTTATCAGGTACACCATACATTCTCAGAGATGTGGAAGGTTATGTACAGACAATAGCTTCTATAAGCAAAAGCTTTTATTCAGGCTGGAAAGACAGAGAAATTGGTTCCTTGGTAAGCTGCTTATAAAGGTAGATCAAGCCTTGTCTGAAGAAAGCATACCTTTGGGTTTTTTTATTTATGTGAGCCAAAACATTTCCTTTAATTTTTAGGATACTTTATGTTGGGGTTTCTATTACTTGCAAGCAAAGTATTCTAACCGATATAAGCACTTACTGTAGGAACACCTTTTCTGTGTTAAATTCCTCCACATGGGTTAGTCCTATGGCAACTGGGTTTTCCCATGCCAATTGTGTTTCTTTTAGACTACAGTTTCCATCTTGAAGAGTTTTGTCCTGATTTTTAGTCCATTTGATATCTCTTTTACTGTTTTATTTGGATTTCTTCCCCAAGTTCTCAAAAATAATTTAGAATTATTTGTATTTTTACTTTTTAAAATTTCGATCACATAAAAATGCTTAGAAAGGCATAAAACTCTCCCCCAAATTTTAATGTGCTTTCTTAAGTTCAGAATAGTTGGAGGTGTTTAATACAACAGTGTGGAAAATTTTTAAGTTTAATTTCAAAACTACTCAGGGAGTATTTTAAAAATATACATACTTCTTATAGTTATTTACTTACCTATTGTTTTAGTTTCCTTGGCAGCTCAAGCAAATACCATGAAATGAGTTGGCTTAAACAATGCACATTTCTTTGCTCTTGGTTTGAGGCTAAGAAAAAGTCCAAATCAAGGCATCATCTAAATGATACTTTCTGACTGAAGACCAGTGTTCTGGGGCTCACCCTCTGGACCCCAAAAAGACATGTTCTTTCTACATGCAAAATACATTTATTCAATCAAAATATCCCAAAAGCCTTAAATCATTTCAGAAACAATGCCTATTACAAAGTCTCATCAAAATCAGTTAAGGGTGTGGTCAATCCTGGGGCACAATACCCTTCCAATGGTGAAGCTGTGAAACCTAGAAAATAAGCTACCTGCTTCCAGCAATGGAGGGACAGCCAGAGGATAAATATTCCATTCTTGTAGGGAGAAATTTGAAAGAAAATAGAGGTCACAGTTCTCAAACAATTCTGAAACTCTGCAGGGCATACACCATTAGATTTCAAGGTCTGAGAGTCATCAATGGAACAATGCTTTGTCCTCTGGACCCCACCCCTTCCAGTGCCTGAACACTGGGGTGAAGGTTCTACCTTCTCCAAGCATCAGCGTGGCAGCCAAGTATTTGCAAATACTGGGGCACAGCCTCCACCCTCTGTGAACATTGGGATGATGACCAGACTCTCCAAAAGCCCCAGGGCACAGGTTCTACTCTCTCAGAGCACTGGGATGGCAGCACTCTTCTTGAACAATGGGGTGGAAGGCTCCACTGAAATCTGCCCTCTGCAAGCCCAGGGCAGACTCACCTTTTCCACACACGAGTGGGCCCACTGTCTTGACCAGAGAAGATATCTTTGGTCCAGACCTCAGTTCCCATGGTTTGGCCCTTGAAGTGATTCTTCCTTCAGTTTGTTCATTCTCTGTCCCTTTTAGTTCAGGCTGGCAGTGGTTCCATTTATACAATTTATGCAAACAACTTGTTGGCCTTGAATATATTTCACAAGAGTCCATTTCATAAGACAATAGAGCCTTCCATAGATCTTCTCTGCATAATTGCATCTCCAAATTTGACTTTCTATGAAAATGACTGACTGGTTCCATGTTCTGTTAAACCCTCACATGGAGCACTATTCTCTGGGGGTTTACTTTCCAGAAATTTAGAATTTTCCAAACCATCAATTTCTGATTTCTTTGTGCCCAGGACTTCAGTTCTCAGTTTATCTCTTTCCTCTCTCATCTTATTATAAGCTGCAAGGACAAACCAGGCTGCACTTTCCACATTTAGTTTGGAAATCTACTCAGCTAAATATCCAGGTTCATCACTTTCAAGTTCTGTCTTCTATCTGGCATCAGAACACAATTTCACCAAATTCTCTGCCACTTTAAAACAAAGATGACCTTTCCTCCAGTTTCTGGTGTCACATTCATCATTTCCTTCTAAGGCCTCATCGGAAGTACCTTTAGCATCTGTATTTCTGCCAACAGTCTCTTCAAAGCAATCTAGGCTTTTTCTATCACGTACCTCACAGTTCTTCCAGCATCTACCGATTATCCAATTCCAAAGTTATTTTCACATTTTTGTTATTTTTAATAGCAACACCCCACTTCTGGTACCAAAATCTGTATTAGTTTCTTGGCTGCTTAAGCAAATACCACAAAGGGAGTCAGCTTAAACAATGGGAATTTATTCACTCATGGTTTGAAGCTGGGAAAAAGCCCAAATCAAGGCGTCATCAAAGCAAAGCTTTCCTCTCAAAGACCAACATTCTGGGGCTAGCTGCTGACAGAATCCCTGGTTCTTCTGTCACATGGCAAGGCACATAGCACTGTCTCCTGGTCTCTTCCTTCTCCTCTGGGTCCTGTCTATGTCTGGCCTCTTGCTTCCTGTGGTTTTCTCTCTCTCTGTCTGAATTTTATTTTCTTATAAAGGACTTCAGCAATAGGAGTAAGATCCATCCTGATTAAGGTGGGACACACCTTAACTGACATAATCTCATCAGAACCCCTACTTACAATGGGTTCACATCCACAAGGCATGAACTAAATTTAAGAACATATTTTTCTGGGGTACATACAGCTTCAACCTACCATACTTATTATTTGACACTATTAATTTAAATTAATAGATATGGTTTTTACCATGATCAACTTGTTTATCAGTAAATTGGCTGAAGTAATCTCATAAAATTCATACCCAACTGAACATGAGGAAACATATCTGTGATGGTACTTTCATGTGTCAACTTGGCTCAGTTATGGTGTCTAGTTGTTTGGTCAAGCAAGCATTGGCCTGATTGTTACTGTGAAGGTAATTTGTAGATGGATTTAAATCATTAGTTGATTGTATCTATGGCTGATTACATCTACAATCAGCAAAGGAGGGTGCTTTAGCAATGAGAGGAGTCTCCTTATCCTATCAGTTAGAGGCCTTAATGAGGACACTGAGGATTTCAGGAGTCAGAAAAGATTTCTCCAATTCAGACAGCCAGCTTCTCCTGGGAAAAATTCAGCCCTACCTTTATCAAATTTCCAACTTGCTGCCTGCTCTAGGAAGTTTGGAGTTTCCAATCTCCATGGTTGCATAAGCTGATTCCTATAATAAATCTTTTAATATTTACACACACGTGTTTATATGTACGTACACACACATATATATATATATATATATGCACATATATATATGTATATATATCCTGTTGGCTCTGTTTCTCTGAATATTCCTGACTAAAACAACATCTAAGCATTTTATGTATATAGAATAATACATACATAAGTAATCTAAACATAGGAAGATTTAATACCAATACTCTTTAGAAATTTCAAGATTTGTTTTGAACTTTTTCCTTTGGTAATAAATTTTGGTGCAGACTCCTGACATGAAATTTTGTTATTATCTATATTTATGTTGACAATACTTGTACATTAGCTAAACATTTGATGAAATATTCCATTATTTCACACTTCAATACCTTTGCTTGATATGGCAGCCATACACTGGGAATCTCTGTGAAAAACCACAGAATTTGTTTTGACATTATTTTCATATGAATCAAAGTTACTGGTAAAGAAACCATAGCTAGCTGACACTGAAAAATTGAATGATTGAAGGAAAGAATATGTGTATATAGCAAGTAGTACAAAGCTATGTGTCACTGAATAAGCAAGTTCCACTGAATTGGCATACAGGACATCAGACTTCTATAGACTATGCAATGGTAGTGTCATCAACAATGAATTACGTCAAAGCAGGACTAATATTGGGGTGGGACATACTGTTTCACCAGTACAGGTTGTTAAACTATTGACAGACATGCCCATGCCCTAGTTACCCCATTTCCTTCCCTAGACTGCCAAATCTTCTAGGCCCTTTCCCAATACTCTGGCCTTTGCCATTTTGCCTTGTCAATGCCCCTGCTGTCCCAGTTGTTAACTATTTTATAGCATCCCTGTATCAAAGTGCTAACTGTATTTTTACATTGGCATACACTATATTTTTTTTCTAGTGAAATTTTCACACTGTTAATAGGCTCATATTCGACCTAGCTGATTACCTATACTTTTGACAGTTTTTCCACATGACTGATAAAAAATTCTTTTTGTCCCTCCCTAAAAAGTATGGGGAGGTGGGTGTCAAGCATGTGTCCCCAACCTTCCCCCAACAATGCTAACCTATTCCATTATAATAGGAATAGTGGGACTAATCATCCTGACACTCATCTCACAAGCGGGTAAAGTAACTCTCTTGGGAGTACAGTTAGGCAATGCTGCCCTTTTTATAAACAGTTACTGGTTCCTTCTCTGGAAAGAGCTCTGTTATGGCTGCTTTTGAAATGAAATCACTGACTCCTCTGCTCACAGCAGGAGCTCCTGCTACTCCTTCAGTCTGACTTCTCTGGTGACAGTAGAAACTTCAATCTTTCTGCCACTCCTGAAAAATCTTCAAAATCCTGCTACTCCCACTCTCTCCTCCCCTGCCTCCTCCACCTCACCATTCTCTATCTGTACTCCATCAACCATGAAGGGTTTTTAAAATAGCAGAAATTAAATGGATAGGAGAAAAATAGGAGGGAAAAGAAAGATTCGCTCAATGAGTTCCCTGGAAACATGTATCACTGGCTTCACATATTACTAAAATGAAATTTTTTAGCATACATCTGCTTCTTCCATCTGATTCAAATTCATATGTACATCCATGTGGCTCAGTCCCTATTTAATACTGACAGCTCTTAGTAATTAGTTATTATCACATAAGGAGTGACTTGTTTTCACTTCTAAAATTTCATGATTCTAAGCAAATATAAATTTTCCCCCAAATAATGAATAAATGAATCCTTGCACTCTTTGAGTTGGTCATGACATAATATTAAAGTAGGTCAACACGACAATATTTTGTTTTGGCAAATATTCATATCTACTTATGTTCTTTAAATACACAAAGACTGCTCATTCATACAGCTCATAACTTAGGGGTGAGGGAGGAATTGTCAGCAAAAACAAGCATAGATAGGAAAGCAAAATGAAGGAGCCACGTGGATAAAGATGCAGTTTGTCTATAGTATGATAAACAGGAGTTCCTTCTGTGGCCATCTGTTTTTCAATGCTGTCAGTAATTCTAGTAAGGGAGACTACAAATCATCCACTAAGAATGCCTGAGCTAATGCCTATTTCTGAATAGAGAAATCAGAGAAGAGACTGCTGAGTTTGGGAGAACACAAGGATTGTCCCTGAAAGGGACTAGTATATGTTTGGGGAAGAAAAAGTGGGCAGATGATAGGTTACCACTGGAGAAGCCATAGACTGTTGGGGTGAGAAAGAATGACAACTAAGAAACCTGTTGAGCTAGAATGTCTGAGCAGAGAGATCTGGCAGTCCAGTATTCCATAGGCTTCAGATTCCAAAACAGTAGCAGCTAATCCCCATTCAATCCACTTGACATTTTATCCCTGCTTAATCCACAATCTTTTCTCAAATTATTTGTCAACATTGACGTAGAAAGCTATAAATTTTCCATGGGTATTCAGATTTGCATTCATATATAGTATTTTCTGATTTCTTCAAGATGATTTAACTTTTTAAATTAGAGGGTTTTAGTACAAGACTGTCAATAACATTATGCAGAGGACTGTGCTAAGGTCCAGAGGTGAAGTCTGAAAGCTCATTTGGGAATAGCATTATTAATTCTCAGTATACTCATGAAGGAAAAGAATGAATGGCTCACCATCAGCTTATTGATATAATAATTCTCAACCAAGTTGACATACTTTTAAAATTCACACTAGCTGAACCAGTGCTCTGAGTGTGTGTCTGCATAGTTTTTCAAGACCTGAGAAGGAAAATTGTGTTAACCTAATTCATTGTAATTAAAAAAAATTATCAGTTCAAACTACTAAAGAAAAACTTTTGTATTTCAAATGTATAGGGTTTCACTTTGGTTTGATAATGACATTCAGGATTTTAGGTTTTATTTCACAAATAATATTTGAAGCTAGAAAGATGATGAAAATGTTGGAGTCATGTTACTAGACTATACATAAACCATAATTTCTCACAAGCTACAGGTTTATTAATTCAATAATAATTACTTCTAGATTCCTCTTGGAGAGTTACATAATTATTTTGATTTTGATTATTTGTTTTATTTTGATTAATTATAATGATAATTAAAACATGAACAAAGAAGTTCTTGTCAGTGATTCATCTTTGAATGCATTATACCGTGAGATGAGAAATAAACAGGAGCTTCTTAGTCTAAGAATAGGTTTTAACTGCCAAAAATTATAAAATATCAAAATCATATTTGCCTCACTAAGTAATCACTTCCAGAAAGCAAAACCAAAACAAAAAATAAACCCCAAACTTGTCAAATACTGATCAAGTATATTTGTTGATGTTTCTTTTTTATTAGAGAAGTTGTAGATTTACAGAAAAATCATGCAGAAAATACAAAGTTCCCATATACACCTCCTATTATTAACACCTTGCATTAGCGTGGCACATTTGTTACAGCTGATGAAAGAAAATTATTGTAATTGTACTATTAGCTGTAGTCCACGGTTTACATTAGGGTTCATTGTTTAAGTTAATTGATACTGATTACTTGTTCAGATTTTGAGGTCTTATTCTACAAACTAAATTGCAATGAGTTTTGGAGAAAAAAAGAGGCTAGATTATAGCCCTCCCACTGTTGGAAAATATATATTTTTTAATTATTCAGTTACGAAGAATATTTAGAAAAAAGAAAATGTTTTGATTTGTTTTCATTCCATTAGTTGAATTATACATATTGATTCTAGTTCTTTCTAAAAATCATGGTTTAGAAGTAATTTTTTTGAATTAAAAGAAATAAGAAACTCCTCCCTACAACCCATACATAAGCTGCATTTTATAAAATTTGAAAGCTCATTCCTACATATTCTATTCTTTTAGCCTCATGTTACCCCTTTCGACTAAATAAGAAATAGTGGGCACTATACTCCAAATCTCCTATTTCCCACTCTTTCTTCTAATTGCTCATTTGACCTGCCTGAAGATTATTTTCCATTTTGCTTCTTACAGATTGGAATAGGCAAAACCTTATTTTGAAAGATGCTATGAGATTTACATAGCACTCATTTTTTTTATTAACGTGCATTTTATAGAAACATGAAATCCATTTTGAATGATGCAATGTTGAATTATGCAAAACAGTGAATAAGATACAAAAATTGCAGTGACAGTGGCTTTCTTATCTTTGGAGCTCAGCGGCAGTCATGTGTTTGATAATGCAGTACTTTCATAAGTAATTCTTAATTCCCTGACTTCCTGATTCTGGCAGAAGTACTCATTCCCCTGTCAGGACAGTTCTAGAGACATAGCCTAGGATCAACTTCAACTCCTCCAATGACTTTATAGCCATATAATTTCTTGAGTTGAGTCTTTTCCTGCTTAAATAACCTAGAGTGATTTCCAATTCTTGAACTGAACCCTGACTAATACTGTAAATAATAAAGTAATACCAAAATGCTAGTTACCCAATGATTGACTGGATCTTTCCATTTCTTTTGAGTGCTTCAGTTTATGTATCCATTAGCTAAGCTCTAGAATAGAGATTCTGAAGCATTCCATGATTTTCTTTCACATTCATAAAAGTCTCCTTTATTTTAAAAATAGATATTTATTAATGTATCAGCAATCTCTTTCCCTTCTCCCTCCTTAATGTCACACATTTGGACTCCCAACTTTTTCAGCTCAAGAAGTTGTATTTAATTTCCTTCTTGTTTGAGAATCACAGAATACCTTGATCTTAATGATTTATGGAATGATCCTTATTTCTAGGCTATAGTTGTAAATTGTAATTTTTTGTCCAACTTCATGTAGGTAAATCCAAGGAATACAGAGGTCACGGCTTTAAAGTATTTTTGACATGCTATTTGATTGACATCTTTCCAGCCTGACATTCTTAAAGGGTAAGAATTTTCAGATAATAACATGAAAGACAATAAATACAGAGAAATCTGTTAAACTTCTTTGTGAGTTAGCTCAAAAGATACAACTACCAGCATGTGTAAAGGTAACACAGCACAAACCCAAACCAATTATTTAGAGTATTAGTCATTTCACAAATACAGAAGACATATGGATCATTTAAGCTGGATGTATTCCAAGACACCTTGGTACACTTCTGATCATTAGGATATGACTGGTGGCTATGTCACTATGCATTATTTATTAAAGAAGACTCCATCAACATTGCCATTCTGTGTGCTCAATAAACCAGCAGATGGTGTGTGACAATTTCTTCAAGGTGACATCAAAAACATTCCATGAAATCTCTTCTTGTTTCCTTCAACACCAATATAAGAGAACATATTTTCATTAGCAAAATAAAAAGATAACTAGACATTTGATTGATTTTTGGATGCAGAGATGAGTGAATGTTAAGGACACATTTATGTTTGCCTAGATGATCTTGGATGAAATGTACTGAAAATTGTTGTACAGAGTTCCAAAAGCAGAAAGAAATGTTAATGTAGAAGAAAAAATTGCTTATAATCATACCATCTTTACTGTAGCAGAATTCTTGCCTTATTGGAGATGGGATGAGATCAGGTCAGTTTGACGACAAGCTAAAGATGGATCTTAAATACTCTCTTTTTTTTCCACTGCAAGCTAGGACAGCATGCACAGAATGACTGCAATACCTGTATCTTGGGTATTTAATATGAGAATTGCTACAATCCTGCTATTAATACCAGTTTTCCATTAAGAGCTCTTAGAATTAATAAAATAAAACCATAGTATTAAAGATTTAGTATATTATGTACAAACGTATAAATATTTATAAATAGTTATTTAGTTTTATAAAACATTTATAAAGGTATAAAATATAAGTAAAATTTGTTAACAGGATCAATAAATATACATTATTGTTCTAATATAAATGACTAGCATGTAAAATAGAACTTTTAATTAAAAATAAAATGAACACTACATAAAATGAGGAAATGTAATCTGATGTATTAAAAATGGAATATTATTGATATTTTAACCAACATGAAGCAATTATATCATAAAGTCATAAGCATATATTTGTGAAAATTTTTCTGATTGCCAATAATGCTTTTTCTGACTTTAAACTAGTTGGGGAGAAGGTAATAATAAGTTGATCTTAAGCTGATTCAAAATATTTCCCTCTGTCACCATCTTCAAACAATTTAGAATCTCATTTGATAACTCTGTGAAATGGTTTTTTGATCAACTTTCTGGGTTTTTGAAAGAGCTATAAACTTTAATTGGTGTCAATCGGAGGTTTTTTTGTTTTTGTTTCCAAATAACACATTTTAGGTTTGAAATCTTCTTTGGTTTCATTATCCATTTACGGAGATTTTGATGTGTAGCCGTGTTCACATTCATATTCCACTTGTCCTGAAAGTCTTTGGACTAGAAAAGGATTCTCTTGCAGCTGGTTCTCTGTGGCACTGGTCAGCATTGAAATTTACACTGGGGCTCATCTGCCTAGCCATGCAGCTTGTCCCGTGACTGGTCTTTTCACATAAACTAAATGAATCCTTGACTTGATATAAACCCTCAAAACCTAAATAACCTAGCTTGTCAGATTAAAAAATATCCACAATAATATTACACAGACAAAATTACTGGTGTTTTGTTACTCAAAGTTGCACCATATATGAGAAAATAGAAAACCAGAATTGTAACAACAGTGTGTGTAAACTACACCACACAAAAACACTGCTTGTTTGCAGTAATGAAGCTCTGAGAGATAAATTAAAAGGATTTTTAAAAACTAGAGAGAGCAAAGACTGGAAAAAAACCAAACCAAACAAAAAAGCACTTACAAAAACAGACCCTGACAACTTAACCCTGCTTAACAGGAATGTGGAAAGAGTCAGGGAGACACAGGTGAGATAGATAACGGACTACTTTCAGCTTGGTTTAGCTAATTATTATGATTTTTTTTCCATTGCTGAATGAGGTTTTTAAAATTTTATTAATTGCAAGCAATACAAATATTCTAATTATGATTTTAATAATTGTAGTAGCTAACAATTTTGTATGCTTTGTCATTCAGTATCCTAGATATTGTAGTATTTACATGAATTATCTTACTCAATCCTTTCCGCGACCTTATGGAAGCAAATACTAGTATAATCATCATTTTACTGAGGCTTATATATGTTAAGGAATTTGCCCAAGGTCACATTGCTCATAGCTGGTGAAATTGGGGAAAGAAGAAACAGCTTTGACAGTGAAGCTTAGTTCTAACATCTATTCTGGAGCTACACTCCTAAATCTCTTCATTATACTAATGTTATAGCAAGTAAAAAGTGAGAAGAAACACTTTTCCTTATCTAGTGAATTCTGACAGCTAACAATTTGTATGTATTTCAGCATTAAAAAAAATTTGTGATAGCATTAAGAAATGGTTTAAATCTGTTTACGGTAGCAAGCCAAATAAAATCCTAATTTGGCATACTAAAGTTGAAAGAGGCTTCAAAAGAAGCCTCTGTGCACTTTGGAAAGGATAAACATTGCCAATGATTTACACCCACCACTGCCATCACCACTGCTGAGGCCTGGTGCTAGATGCTTTCACATTCATTATTATCTCATTTAAGGACAGTAGGGTTCAGGCAGTGGAATATCAAAGGCAGGGCTAGGATCAGGGAGCGGATTGTGGATTGAGAACTCAAAAACAATAATAAAACTGACTAAATAAGAAGTCAGTCTGCTTTTTATTGTTATCAGGCATCAGTATTTCTGACATCAGTGATGAAATACTCCTGTCAGGTAAAGATTTTTAGTTGACCTAGGTTCCAAATAATTGCTGTGGTTAATGTTGAATTTTAATAGCTTCAAAATGTCAGTTTTTATTACTCACCTTTTAATAAACACTGTATTTTACATGGAAATTACTTTGGAAAATGATCAGTCATTTTGTTGCTTCCCCACAACACACACACACACACACACACACTCAACTACACTCATTCATTCCAGCAGTAAGTTTGAAACACTGTCTCCAACCCCTGTAGTAATACATATTCCTACATTTAAACAGTTGATACAAAATATATAATATAATAGTTGATACAAAAGTATATGGTAAACAGGAAGAAATACAACTTGATTTTCTTCAATTCTAACACTCTGTGTGACTTTCCCACTTAAAACAGTGGAAAACTATGAATTGCAAATTTTAATATATTTATTTGATAAATCATAGCTTGTTTTATTCATGAAACATTTTACTAAATTGAAATAATGCCACTAAATTAAAATGTATTTCTTTTTGATTTTTTGTTTTATAACTGAAGAATATATCAAGAAAACAAAAACTCACTGTTATTCATGTTTCCTCCCCTTCAAGGAAATACATTAATTCAATTAAAAGTATTCATTCATCACCTTTCCCTCTTTTATGCTGTTTAAAAAGAAAAAAAAAAAAAAAACTGGCATGTTTCTATGATGTTCAAAAAAGAGAAAAAATCACCGTCTGCATTTTTTTCTGTCCATTATTATGGCCTCAGGCCTATGCTGAAAAAAAAAAATCCAAAAATTTTATTGAGTGTAAGGTGTTCCGTGGAAAACCAAGAAGCTGGATTTCTGGTTCCTTTGTATCTGGGACCATATTTTGCTTAAACTGTATAACCATCTCCTGAGTGCATACAGTTAAGAAATACACCATTGCCCTTGTCTTTTGGAGCTTCTAGTGCTATTGGAGGTGGTAAATATGTGTGCAAATAACCAAGATAAAATGAAGTATCTGAATATTGCAGACAAATGCCAGAGGATTTCAGAAGAGAGAGAGAAATATCTTGCAATCAGGGTAATCAGAAAGTGTGACATGGATGATTATTTAAGTGTCACCTTGAAGAACTTACAGTGTATGATGAAGGAAAAGGCTTTAGTGGGGCAAGGATACCAAGTTTGGATGTAGATATATTGATTGACAGGTGACTCTTTAGTCCTGGCCATGAATAGGTTTCTGTGGATTTTCTCTGTCAACTATTTTATGTGCTAGCTAATCGGATATTTAGCAAGAACCTGAAAATATGTTTTGATACATTCCAAATAATTGAATAATTTATTCAACATTCATCTATATAATAAATAATACAGAATCTGCACCAAATGGACAATATGGCTTGGACTTTTTAATTTCATCATTGTTTATATAAAAAATATGCAGTATTTAATTCTCCTATTAGGAATGAACTATGTAGAGGAGATCAAGGATTTAGAGGCGAGAAGCCACCCTTGGAGCTATGGATATTTCAAATACTGGAAAAGCTTCCTGATGAGAAGAGATGGTAAATGCTGATGAATGCATCTGAGACTGTGGAGACAATATAATTTTCTCATCTTATTTCTTGCTCACATCCTTATTAAGATTTAGAAACTGGTATTGTATTGTTAGATCTTAGTAGCAGTGTATTTAGATTTGCTACTAGGGTGGGATAGTCATTTAGCTTATTCTGCCTGAATTTCTATATAGCATTAAAAAAATTAGTATTTTCTCTTCAAGCAAGGTCAAAAATCAATTTTTATTTATAGTATTTTTGTACTTTTAGGTTGTTATGATTAACAACCAATTAATTGGCTCAAATTCTACTTATAATCATCTTTCTATTATTATTATTATTATTATTATTATTATTATTTTATTTCTGGATACCAGAAATAAATTTCAGCTTCACTTTGGTAAAGCAGCCAAGACATTGACACCAAAACCATTGATCCAGCCTGTGCATTTTGGTTTCTGAAGTTAATCATGTTGTGAAAACTGTTGAAGTTGAATATCTTTGCAAGAGCATGCCTCTTCCATTTGACTCTGGCTCCACAACTCCCCCTAGCCTTATTCCAACCTACTCTTAGAATTGTGGGGTCTTTGAAGGCATTTGAACTTGTGACTTCTGAAAGTTACACTAGTAATTTTCACTAATATGGCAGGATTTTAAAGGGGCCCTGGTAAGCTTCTGAAAATCCCCTGACCTCTAGGTTGCCTTGAAGGCAAATACTAAGGGATAAGTAACTTAGTAACAAAGAATAATGTGAAAATATAAGGTTAATTATATGGCATATCAGTAGTAAGTACAATGACAGTGGAACATAGAGAAGACAGCAATGGATTTTGAGTTGAAAATAGGTACATGTAAATGTATCTTATAATACAGATAATTTTCATGTAGATTTTGGGAGGGTTAACGTCACCCAATGACAGACACCCTATAGCAGGCAAAATAACTCACTTATAATTAATTTTGTGGTTAAGTTTGCTTTGCGCTTATTTTAGACATTTCACAATTCATATACAGAAACAGTTTATAATTTACATACTGGCAGGCACTTAAAATCATCTGCACTCAAAACCTGAAGACAAAATATCTCCAAGTAGCCACTGCCAGTTCAACTGACATGCAAAAATTAAACATACATACCTTCTGGCTAATCACAACTAGATGTGCCTTCCCAGAGTTGTAAGACTTGAGACTTGGCATAGTTACTGATGTCATTTGTGCTTCTGGATAAATTACTTTGCCTACTCTGAACTCTAATTTTGTCAGTAAAAGAGGGATGAAGAATTTCTACCTCACATAGTCATTATGGGTCTTAAATGAGCTAACATGTGAGAAGGCATCTGATTCTTATCAGTTACTCAATTCAAAAATATGCTAAATGCAGCATCATAATACAAGCTAAATTATTCATAAAATGCAACTCACTCATATTGAAACCCAAAATTGATTTAAAACTTCTTTTTATATAATTTACTTTAAATGTACTGTCTTTTTAAACATCACTACAGCTTTTCAGAAAATTATCTAGTTTTTCTTACCTTTTTGGCACTAAAGTTATTTTAATATTCATTTAACTTCTGAAAAAAACAAGGTATAATAAATTTCCTCTTAGACTTGAATTTGTGAGGTTAAAAAGTTTGCATTAAAATGTCTCCAAAGTCCTAACTGTGAATTATTTTCTTTAAGGCAAATTTTCCATTTTAATTTTTACCCTGTTTTTCAAAGTTTATTTTCTTAGATCATTTTGTGGTAAGTTAGCTTTGCACATATTAGATACTTCAAAATTTTTGTATGGAAATTGAGGTTTTCCATGTCTAGTTAATATTTGCTTTCCAAAAAAATCTAATGATGAAATGGTCCCCTATTTAACTTCTACAAACATAAACACACCAGGTGAAATGGAGAATAGATGCAATTATCCAAACAACTTCATCAATCCCTTTCCTTCAGAAGTGTCTTTGCCTAGACTCTGAATAGTTGAACAAAACTCTTTGTGGTCTAAGTTCTTGGATAACTGCATTAATTTAGTGTAGGAGGGAGCGTGAAGGACAAGTAAAGCAAAGAACATGTAGATATACTCCAAAAAAACTTGAAACTTTAAAAATATATTTCTTTACCCTAATACATGGCTCTTGGATTTATAGAGTCATACTACTGCTCTTGGAGAACATTTTGGCAATATTTATGAAACTTTGAAATGTATATACTATTTGATGCAAAAATTCTACCTCAAACATTTATTCTATAGATAAATCTCGCGCGTAAAATGATGCACGTAAAAAGATATTCATTAAAACATTGTTCACAAAAGCAAAAGATTGGAATCAACCTAAATGTCCATATATTTATGGTTTTGGTTAAGAAATCATAGGATATCTATTTTTTGTTACAAAAAGCAGTTTAGCACTAGCAAAGCATGTAGACTCTGGAAGTGGACTTCTTAAATTCTCATCTTGGCTCCACCATATACTTGCAGCGTGAACACATTATTTAGCCTCTTTTCACTAGCAATTGTGCATCTGCAGCATGAGATAGTAATAGTACCTACCATAATTGAATTTGGATTAAATAATTTATTGCACTGTTTAGCAACAGTGCCATTATGGAGAAAGTACTAAATAAATATCAATCTGGCCTCTGCCCTAATGAAGAATACATTGGAGACTGACACATAAAGAAATGATGATACAGCTGTAGTTAAGTACAATCATAGAGGAGCACAGAGAAGTGAGCAGTTAGTTTTGTCTGAGATGTAAACAGATACATTAAAATAGATGGTCTCTAGAGAGATTATTTACATCATGGGAGGGTTGACTTCACCCAGTGGAAGGAAAAACAAGCTTACAAAAATTTATAAATAAATATTTCCGTAATTCGTAAAGTACAATGTGATACTCAATTTGACTTGTGATCTATTTCCTTTTGGACTATCCCCCATGTCCTTAGGTGGTAAAAACTTTGATAAAGTGCAAATCAAATAAAAACTGGATTGCCAGTTTTTCTGGTTTGCTAATGCTACCATTATGCAAAATACCAGAAATGGATTGACTTTTATAAAGGGGATTTATTTGGTTACAAAGTTACAGTCTCAAGGCCATAAAGTGTCCAAGGTAAGGCATCAACAATAGGGTACCTTCACTGAAGGATGGTCGATGGTATCTGGAAAACCTCTGTTAGCTGTTAGCCAGCTCTGTGGCTGGCTTCTACTCCTGAATTCTGGTTTCAAAATGGCTTTTCTCCCAGGACATTCCTCATTAGGCATCTGGGGTGTTCTCTTAGTTTCTCCCAGGCAAACTCTGGACTAGCAAAAAACTGCTTTCAATGGCTGTCTCCAAAATGTCTCTTGGCTGCTCAAAGGTTCTCCTGTTTGTGAGCCCTTTTATAGGATGCCAGTGATTAAATCAAGACCCACTCTGAATGGCGGGGTCCATACCTCCATGGAAATAATTCAGTCATCACCTGCAGTTGAGTGGGTCACATCTCAATGGAAACAACTTAATCCAAATATTTCAACCTAATCTACACTAATACATCTGCACCCACAAGAGTGCATTAAAGAACATGGTGTTTGGGGGGACATAATACATCCAAACTGGCACACCAGTCTTTTTTTACAGGAATTTACAGAGGTAAGTCAGTGCTGCTACAAGACCCAATAGCAGGATATGATGCTAATGGGGGAAAGAATACTTTACTCCACTAGAATAATTAACAAAGGTCATATGGCATGGGCAAGAGAAAAATATTTTATGGAGATATTGAAATTCTCCAGATTGTGGTGACAGCTGTGTCATGGGCATTCTCAGGGCAGCATCAGATCCTTAGAAACATAAGAAGTCACCTGGGGATGGCCAGCAAAGTGACTCTGGTGAGGAAGCCCAGAGAGAAATTGTAGAGGAAAATAAGTGATAAACTCGAGAATCTTTCTATAATCCTCTTGAACCAAATATTTGAGCAACATAATTTGGTATCATAAAACAATTGTTAAATTTGAAAAACACATTGAAATTATCAAATTAGATTTGGGAAAGGAAGGATTGCACCAACTCAGGTAGGTCCTTGACTATGTGTCCTGAGAATACAACAATTGCATTTATAAAATATCCTCTGGTTTCCCTGCAAAGAGTCTTACTCTGGAAGCATAGCATATTTTATTACTTCAATATTCTGTAAGTTTTATATTTGGATTATTAGAATTGATTTTGCCAGTAGTTATTTTGTTCATTGGCATATAGGAGATTGATGGGTGATATAGTGTAGTGGTTTGAAGCTGTATGTACCCAGAAAAGGCCATGTTCTTTTAATCCATTCCTGTGGGTACAGACATATTATAGGTGGGAACTTTTGAATAGATTATTTCAATTGAGATGTGACCCCAACCATTCAAGGTGGGTCTTAATCCCCTTACTAGAGTCTTTTATAAAAGAAAAGAACACACAGAAAAACCCAGAGTTAAGAGAAGTCCAAGAGAAGCTGAGAGATGAAATTAAGAGAAGCTAATAGAGAAAAAGCTCCAGAGAAGCTGAGAGGAAGGCACTGAAGTCAGAAGCTGGAAGCAACGACACCCAGGAGAAAAGGAGCAGCAGACAGTGGCTATGTGACAGAGGTGTCCCAGATGCCAGCAGCCTAACTTCAGAGAAGGTATCATCTTGTTGATGCCTTAAATGGGAAATTTTCACAGTCTTAGAACTGTAAATTTTTACACTAATAAATCCCCATTGTAAAAGTCAACCCATTACTAGTATATTCCATTCGGGCAGCTTTAGCAAACTGAAACATATTAGAAAAGGGGAAAATGGTTTTTAGTTTAATAACTTACAGAATCAATTGTTTTTACTTTTCCTCTTACCTGCATAGATGGTCATTTATCCTTTAAGATAATAAAGATTTTCATACTTAGTATACTGAATGCAGAAAAATGAAAATATATTAAGCATAATAGCTGTGGGTAAATGCAAACTTTTCTGGTAGATACTCTCAAATTTTTTGTGTGTGAAGAAATTCCTAAAAAAAGAATGTACACTTGCAGTTTTAAATTAACAAACATTGCTCCTGCCTCATTTCTTCTTTCTTAAACCAATCAAATTCCCTATTATCGTTTTAATATCTGTAGAAGCTATAGTCATGCCAACTCCTTCATTCCTGATCTTGACAATTTATGTCTTCTCTCTATTTTCCCAATAAGTTTGTCCAAAAACTTACAAATTTTATTGATTTTTCTCTAAGACCCAGCTTTTCACCACATTAATTTTTTCTATCTTGTTTTTCTGTTCTCCATTTATTGACTTCTGCTATTATTGTTAAATCTTTTCTTCTGCTTGCTATGGGATTGAGGTGTTCTGTTTCTAGTTTTAAGGTAAAATCTTATTGATTTGAGACCATCTTCTAATATAGTCAATCTATATTAGATATGCTGTGTTTTCATTTTCATTCCTTTAAACAATACTTTGTAATTTCTCTTTTTGATTTTGCTTTTGAGCCATGGATTAAATAGAAATGCATTACTTTGTTTCACAAAATCTGGGGACTTTCTAGAAATCTTTCTGTTATTGATTTCTAATTTAATTTCATTGTGGTCAGAAAAACATTTGTTTGAATGTTTTAAATTTTACTGAGGTTGTTTATGACTCAGAATATGGTTTTCCTTTCTAAGATGCCTTGTGCACTTGAAAAGAATGTGTATTCAGTTGTGTTTGGGCTGCGTGTTACATAAATGTCATTTAGGTCAAGTTGGTCGATTGTTCAAATCTTCTATACACTTAATGATTATTGGAAGTGGGGAATTGAAATCTGTGGCCATAATTGTGCAATTGTCTATATCTCCTTGCAATCTTACCAGTTTTTGCTCCATGTATTTTGAAGTTCTTATATTAGATGCATAAAGGTTGAGGATTGTTATGCCTTCCCATCATTTGATTCTTTATCAGTATGAAATTGCTGTTTTTATCCATTTCTTTGCACTGAAATCTATTATTTTTTCTAATATTAATATAGCCACGCCAGCTTTCTTTTAATTAATGTCAACTTGGTATTTTTTAAATCATTTTTCTTTTAAGCTATTTATTCCTTTACTGTTAAATTACATTTTTGTAGGCAACATATAGTTTGTCCTTGCTTTTATATCCAATCTCACATCTCTGCCTTTTAATTGCAGTGTTTACACCAGTTGTATTCAATATAATTGATGATTAGATAGAAATCTATCTTGCTATTTATTTTCTATTTGTCCCATTTTTATTTGTTTTTTCCTTTTGTTTGGTCTTCTTTTGCATTAGTTGAACATTTTTTATGATTTCATTTCACCTTCTTTGTTTATTATTTATAAGTGTTTTGTTATATTAGTGGTTGCTTTAGGTATATAGTTTAATATTTAACAAATCATAGATTAGCTTAAAAAAGTGGCATTATACCCCTTCATGTACAGTATGAGAACTTTACAATAGTATATTTCCATTTCTCCTTTCCCAGCCTGTGCACTATTATTGTCATACATTTGTTTTACTTATGTTCAATGCCATACTACATTTCTCTGAATAACTTGCAACAGTTAGAAAATTAAGGGACCATTTATGAATTGTATGGGACTACTTCTGGGGAAGATGGTAGAGTAGGAAGCTAAGACACAGTCCTTCCACCAAAATAGCTATTAAACAGGCAGGAACTCTCTGAAACAACTATTTTGAAAATCTGGAGGGCAGAAGAACACTGTACAGCATCCTGGGAAGAATGGGCAAAAGAGGTTGATAAATTACCATAGAGAAGAGTAATTTGTTCCCTCCATATGGCAGCTTCTAGTGACCATCCTCCACTCAGGCAGCAGGCTGCCATGGGGGCCAGTCCCTGGCTAGCTTGCTGGTAACAGAAAGGAATAAAGATCCTCTTCCCCAAGCACAGGAGTGGGCATGGCTGATCACCAATCACTGCTTTTGATTAGTGAATTCAGATTACTGGGGCCATGTCTCTAAGGGCATCCATTGCTTCAACCCCACCCCAGGCAAAGGCAGTGGCAGCCATTGTTTCAACCTTCCCTGGACTGGGGTGGAGGTGGTGGAGATTTAAAGACACAGTGCTTCTTCAGGCCTGCAGGGGACAGTTAGCTGAAGGGCTGCATTTTCTGGGCAGGCCAGGAAAGCTCAGCTTTGGGGAGCCATCAGAAAAGCTCTTAGCAGCCTTCCTGATCCCCTCCCCAGGGCACTTTGGAGCCCATCTGTGTCCCCTTCATGGGTGCATGGCCCTGGTTCATTTGAGAAAGACTCTGGAAAGTCCTCTCTGGGGTGCTCCTCTTCCCAGGATTTGCCCTCCAGACAAAAGAAGCTTGAGTCAAAAGAGTGTAAAAACTATAGAGGCTGACAGTCTGGGACAAAGTCCTGCTGGCTTTAAACACCCAGGAGAGGGAGGTCTGTCCACCTGGGAGGCAGGGGGACAACCTAACCCCTGTAAAGAGGGGAACTCTAAAACAACTGATAAGCAAAAGCTCAGGACAAGACAGAGGCCTGGAAAGACAGGGAAAACCCTGCACACTGCATAGGAGGGCTGAAGCTCAGGAAAATCTCTATCACCAGCTGGCTACAAAACCAAGAAATAGGCATCACAGGGAATAAATCCCAGAGTTAACATTTTAAAATATTAAAATGTAGAGTGTGCAACAAAAAAAGCACAAAACAAACAAAGAAACAGGAAATCATGGCTCAACCAAAGGAAGAGGATAAAAATACAGAAAACACCAATGAGGAAGATGAGAATGTAGATATACCAAAAAAAAGCCTTTAGAAAAATTATCTTTAAAATGCTCAAGGAGATGAAGGAACATATAGGAAAAGAACTAAAGGATATCAGGAATACAATAAATGACCAAAATTTATATATGGAATATTTTCCAAGATATATCATTAAGTGAAAAAAGAAAGGTGAAGAATAATATGTTACCATTTGCGTGTTCCATTTCTATATATGCCTCTGGAGAAAAGGCCTTCTTGGAAAGAGATGTAAGAAAATGGTAACTAGTAATAGTCCCTAGCGAGAAGAATTAGAGAATTTGTACCTTTTGTAGTTCATATCTCATGAGGTGGTTTGAAGCTGTATGTACCCCAGAAAAACATGTTCTTAAATTCAATCCATTCCTGTGGGTATGAACCCATTGTAAGTAGGACCTTTTGATGAGATTACTTCGGTTAAGTTATGGCCCACCTCAGTCAGGATGAACCTTAACACTATTGCTGGAGTCCTTTATAAGCAGAGTGCAATTCAGACAGAAGGAAAGAAAGCCACAGAAAGTAAGAAGCTGAAATCAAAAAAACCTGGAAGATAACTGAGAGGCCAGAAGAGGCCATCGTGTGTATTGCCATGTGACAGAGGAACTGAGGACCAAAGGTCTCCAGCAGGAAGCCCCAGAACACCACAGTTTCTGGGAGAAAGCATTGCCTTAATGCTGCCCTGATTTGGACATTTTCCTGACCTCAGAACCTTGAGATAATAAATTTCCATTGTTTAACCTGAACCATTGCATGGCATTTGCTTGAGCAGCCTAGGAAACTAGAACACTTCATACATGAATTGTTTAGTTATACATAAATTAATAAATGAAGGGAGTTAGAAAGGGTCTAATACTAGATAGGGAGACATTACTGGAAGTCTCTACCATCAGATATGTAACTGTGCCAACATCTCCTTCAGTAAGAATCATAGATAAGGATGAGAGTGGATGAGTACTGGAGAATGAGTTTGGTTTTATGCATATTATGATTGAAATGGAGCTGCAGAGATGTGAATTTAGAGAATAAAAGAGAGAGGCATGGGTTGAGAGAAATAGTTTTGAATCACCTGAGTATAGACATGAATTGAAACACATCCGTGAAGAGGCTCACCTGGGCTGAGTGTATAATGAGGAGGGAAGAAGGAAGCAGGAGGAACTCAGAGGTGGATAAAATTAGAGGCACTAAGAAAAAGACATGATTAAGAAGTCAAACCCTACAAAGAATTCAGAAAGGCAGTGAGGTAAAAGGAAACAAAGGGAATGTGATATAGAGTAAGGGCTGAAAAAGGAAACAAATGTACATGGCAGAGATTTTAAATCCTCATCTATTATATCTAGATCCAGGGATCTTACAGTATTATTTCTTGCACACAAACTTCTATAGATAAGTTTTCTTCCCCCCCAATTTTATCTTTTCACATTTTCTACTTCGGACCAGAATTCTGTAAGAAAGAAACTGTCTATTTCTTATCCATGAACAGATTGTGAGGCTGTTGGCCAGGGATATGACCGAGAGTGTCATTTAGCCAGGAAATAATGACCACTAAAAACAAATGATATGGTCCAAGGTCAGGCTCCACACCAGGAATGATTTGAACTTTTTAAAGATATCCAAAATGCTCTTTATCAAAGTCAACTAAAAGATATGTTTGCCAAAGATTCTGTCATAGTCTAAGAATTCACTATTGTATTCCTATACCTTTCACCACCACCCCACCTCAAAATAAATGGGTTTTCCACACTGACTTGAAATAATTAGAATAAGCAAACTCACAGAGTCAGAATCTAGAACATAGGCTATCAGGAGATGGGGTGGGGGGTAGGGAATGGGAGGTTAAGGCTTTACATGTACAGGGTTCCTATTTGGAATGATGGAAATGTTTTACTAATGGATGATAGTGATGGTAGCACAACATTGTGACCTTAATTAACAGCACTGAAATATATAACTGAATATGATTAAGCGGGGAAAGTTAGATTGCATATAGGGTAGCAGAATAAAAACTTAAAAAAAAAATCCATGGAACTGCATTACACAAACAGTGAACCCTAACTTAAACTGTGGACTATAGTTAATAGTACAATTAGAAAAATGTACTATCATCAATTGTGTTAATAACACAGAAATTCAATATCTTTTGCATGATTTTCTGTAAACCCACAATTTCTCTAATAAAGAAAAAAAAATAAATAGGTTTAATCTGTGGTATAACATTTTCAGGGAAAAGGAAAAGAAATGAAAGAGAACATGAATTAGCCACTTGTGGATACTGAGATCAGTGACTTTTCATTGACAGGAATCTGGAGCATAGACTTCCTAAATGAAGGCTAGTAAGCCAAAAGACAGAGGTATTTGATTAATACTTACAAATAATTTTTGCCGGTCAACATTAAAACTTAAAATTTAAATCTTTACAAACCATGGTATAATTAAGTAATGATAGAAAGTGACAAAAAGGTCATTGTACTGAGATTGTAAATATTCCCTAAAGACTAATTTTGTCAGAAATGAGAATGCTGCCTAGCTTATTTTTAAAGATCCAAAATTGCATTTCTGTACTTTTAAGTTTTGTGTATCTTAGCAACACACAGAGCAGAATATGCATATTGGAGAACAGGAGAAGATTCACACTCCTATAAGCTACATTTTATGTAAATATCAAAATTCATAATTTTCAATTATATTCCTTGATGAGATGGTCACTCTCAAAAATATAAGAAAGCCATTTAATTTTATTGTTTTTCATGGAGACAAAGTTTTATAAGATTTTCTTTGGTTTGCAGAATTTATATACTATTTGGAGGAATGAAACAAAGTTTTCCCTATAGAACATGTATAAAATGACATTCTAAGTGAGTATTTATAAAGATGAGAACTTATCTAACTTCATAGATAGGGCTGACAATTATAAGAAAATTAAATAAATATCCTCTGAATAGACATTATATATGTGTAAATAAATTTGTTATATCTTTATTGAGTATCTACAATGTGTGCCCTGCACTGTGCTAAGAACTGGAAATATCTAGATAAAACTGGCAGTTTCTGCTTCAATGCATTGACATTCTCATGGAGAAAACAAATTTGAGAAAACTCGCATAATTTAATAATAACAATAACAAAAGATGTGTACCAGGTAACCTTAAGACCTGGAATCACCAATTCGGGTCTAGTAAGTGAAACCTTGGGACATTGTATATACTAATTGCAGTAAGACAAACACAAGAGATAGAGACCTATGAGAAATAGTTTTTAATTAGGGACTACACAGTTTGGACTAACTCAACCCTAAAAACACACAACACATAAACATTTACATGCAAAAAAAAAAAATACTCATACTTATCTTGAATTCAACTTCATAAATATTTGGGTGATTTTTTCTCTATGTAGTCTGCCTGAAGAGTTATCATTAATATTACTGTCCTTTATTTCATGTTTTTTTTTTTTACTTCAGCCATATTATGTACCAAATTATGTTTAAAAAAATGTTTACCCTATGGGAAAACAAAATACATATCTGAAATTGAGAAGCTCTACTGTATTATGGACTCAGAGTCATCAAATCAATTTACCTGAATTCTTTTTTCTATGGTTTAAATGCTAGTTTGGTCTCCTTGATGATAACAATCTGGCAGAACTATTTTTTTTATTGTCAGAATTTTTTTCTTTGTTTTAAAAACTCTGTCTATGGTATGAGTTATTGACTCAAGCAGACCACTTTTCTTCCCTTTCTCCAGAACTTATATCAACATATACATGTTACACTTTAAATTTTTCTCTTCAAAGTTTTCTTATATTTTCTCAGAAAGCCCATGTAAACATAATTAAACAAATAAGACAATGAGCCAAAAGAATGTTATGAACCAGACCCTACATTTTCTGATGTATTGCTTACTTTGCTCTGGAACAAGAAGGAAAAATGGGAATAGTTGAGAATTTGCCAAAAAGAAACATTCAGTCCATGTATAATACTAAAAATTAGACCAATCCATGTAGAATACTGATAATTATAGCAAGTCACGAAAAAGGTTAGTCATTGATTTCTTAAGATTTCATTAGGTCATAAATAATAATATTCTCTGTTGCTTCCTGCAGGCAATAGCAAAGTTTGTTGCATCAATACTGTTGCTCCAATCATGTGTAGCTTTCATATATTTACTCAGCTTTCTGTTGTCTTATTGGAGATAATTATTTGAGGTTTAAAGTTTGAAATCTGCCCATGTTCTGTTGTTTCATGGAGACAATGGCTCACTTTCACATAATTTCCTCCAGACAGCTTTGTTTTCTCTACCAATAAACAAGTCTCCACCCAAATCTCTCTCAAATCCATCCCTTCTTTTCTATTTTCACTTCTGTTGCATCCACTGCTCTGGCTCGGACCCTCTTTCCTCAGCTGGACTAGTCCATTAGCCTCCATGTCTCTAAATTTTCTCAACATTTATTTTCCTGCATCCCAGGAGAACAAGGCATTCTCAAATCTAATACAAATTTCTTCATTTAAAGGGAGTCCTAGATTTCCTGTAGGCCACTTTCTCAGGATTCTCAACAGCTGCCTTGAACAGTCAAAGAGATAAGGGGTGTTTCTGGCATTTGGTCAGATATGTATTATAAATTCTTCCATTACCACTGTGCTAACAGCTTTGGACAAAGTCAGGGGGAAGGAAGGAATGTAGCAAGAGTGGGAAGGGCAGCCCAGGCTCTGGGAAAGAATCCTCAGGAAGGATGACCTCACAGCATGGGAAGAGGCTAGTTATGTACCAGAGAAGTTTAGAATCTGTTGTGATAATGGGAGGAGAAGGAGAGGAGGACCATGGGTCCACCAAAGCGGGCCTGGGGCCAGGCTGGGGCAGTGTGTGTCTCAAGAGGCTGAATTGAAAGGGAAAGATTATGGTGTTTTCCTTTATGTACTTTGGGGTCAGCTGGTATGAATGGACATGGGATAACTATAAAAACAGGCAGTGAAATTTAACAAACTAACAAATTTAGTGTTTTGTGTTGAGCTGTGTCCCCTGGCCCCTCCAAAAGACATGTTGAATTCCTAATCCCTGGGCCTGTGAATGCAACCAAATTTGAAAATAGGGTCTTTTAGAACAATGTGATTAGGTAAGATGAAGTCAACTGCATGAGGATGGACACCAAGCCAATATGAATGGTGTCCTCTTAAGAAGAGAACAACTGGACACACAGCAGACAGACACAGACAGCAGACAGCCATGTGAAGACGGAGGCAGAGATTAAGATATGCTACCACCAACCAAGGAATGCCAAGAACCGTTGGGCACCCCCAGAAGCTAAGCGAGAGGCAAGAGACAGATTCTTCACTAGAGAAGTCAGAGGGAGCATGGTCCTGCTGACACCTCAACTTCCAAAATCTAGCCTAGACTAATACATGTAGGTCTAACCTTGGGAATCCCTGTGTACAGTAGGATAGGCAGGTTGCATGTCACAGTGATAATACATATGATCCCTCCCTCTCCTGTTTCCTCTTTCTCTTCCTTTGTCCATCTCTCTCTTTTTCATTTATTTTTATTACATATTGTTAGTATAAAATAATATTAATAACATGAAACATATAAATTATAGCAATACAAATACCCATGAACCCATCATTCAGTTAAAAAAGGAGAATATTATGTTGTTTTTTATGTTTCCTGTGTCGTACTACTCCAAACCCACCATAGAGGTAACAGGAGTAAGAATTTTGATTATTCTCTTGCTTTTCTTTATAGCTTTTCCATGTTTGTAGTCCTAAACATTCAATTGTTTGGCTCTACGTTTTTGAATTTTATGTAACTAAATTGTGCTGTCTGAATTTTCTGCAGCTTTCTTTCCTTTTTTTTCCTCCAAATTTTTATTCTTGAAATTCATCCTTGTTGCTATCATCTTATTTTCATTGCTGGATGGTATTGTGTTATGATGGATATTTAGGTTGTTTCTAGTTTTTTGTTTATGTTTTTGTTTTTACTTCTGGGAACATTTTTGTAGAGGTAGGTGCATATATACAAGAGTTCCTCTAGGGCATATATCTAGGAGTGCTGTACATAGAATAGGTCCTTCTTCAACTCTGGTTAATGCCAAATTGTTTCCAAAGTGTTTATAAAGGCTTAAACTTCCACCTGTGGTGAATACATGTCTTTTTGTTTCATAAATTTGATGACACTTGATATTCTGTCTTTAAAATTTCCAGTTGGGCAAACATGAAATGATAGCCCACTGTGGGTTTCTCCTGAATAATAATGAGATTGAACATCCTTTAACATATTATCAATCTCTGGAATTTCCTTTCTTTTGAAGTGCATATTTACATCTTTTCCTCATTTTTCTACGTAATTGCTTGTCTTTCTTAATTTGTGTCACAAGAGATCTCTCCCAGTGAAATGTATTTGTTGCAATGATTTCCTCCCACATTCTGAATTAAATTTTTTTACTTTCTTTACAGCGCCTTTTAATGAACAGACATTCTAGAGTTTAATGTTTTCCAAATTATCAATATTCCCATTTATAATCTACACATTTCTTCTTGGTTAAGAAATTCTTCCCTTTCTTATAAACCATAAAGATATTTTTTAATAGTTTCCTATTCATAGTTTTTTAAAATAAACTTTTAAATCTATAATAATTTTAAGTTTACAAAAATGTTGCAAAATTAGTAAAGAGTTCCCATGTATCCATCACCCAGGTCTACCCATTGCTGACATCTCACATTACCATGGTATATTTGTCAAAACTAAGAAAGAAATATTGTTACATTACTATTAATTAAGCTCCAAATTTTATTTGGATTTCATGAGTTTTCTATCTTTCTGTTCTGAGATCCAATCCTGGGTCCAGATTTTCATTCTTTTGTCATTTCTTTGTTTCCTCTCGTCTTTGACAGATTTTCATTCTTCCTTTGTTTCTTTTGTGACCTTGACAACCTTGAGGAATACTGGCCACATATGCTGTACAATGTTCCCAAATCTAAATTTATCTGATTTTTTTTTTCATGATTAGAATGGGGTGGGGTTTTTGGAACGAATGCCACATAGATAAAGTGCCTTCTCATCACAGCATATCAGGGGGTACATGATATCTACGTGACACCAATGTTGATGTTAACCTTCTGTATTAGTCAGGGTTCTCTGGAAAACAGAACTGACAGGAGGTTTCATATCTATATCTATATCTGTATATCTATCTATATCTATACCTATCTCTGTATATCTATCTGCATCTATATCTATATATAGATATATAGTACATGTCATGAGATTTTTATAAGAAATGTATCATGTGACTGTGGGAATGGGCAAGTCCAAATTCCATAGGGCAGACCACAAGCTGGGAGCTCTGATGAAGGTTTTCAGTGGAGGAGAAGCTGGCTGATTGAAGTAGATATGGAAATTCTCCCTTCTGACTGCTGAAATCATCACTTCTTTTATGGTCTTTAACTGATTGGATGAGACTTCTCTCAGTGTTGAAGGCAATCTCCTCAGTTGATTGTAGAAGTAATCAGCCATAGATAGATCAACTTACTGATAATTTAAATCCATGAAATATCCTCACAGTAACAATCAGGCCAGTGCCTGCTTGACCAAACAACTGGACATCATAACCCAGCCAAAATGACATGTGAACTTAACCATCACAATTACCAAGTTATACAATATATGTTCCACATTGAGTCTTGTCAAGCAGTAAGACTTGAAGAGTTGTGTGGGACTTAGTTTAAGTCTATGAATGGCCTTGAATCACATGAAAGATTTAGTATGCATGTGTGTCTTTTGGTGAAAAAGTCCTGTCTCTCATCATATCTATAATGAGGTCTATAGCTGAACCATAACCCCTAAAAAAGCACAGATGGACCCTAATGACTCTTACTCAAACATTTCCCTAATGGACTATGATGTCTGGTGAATAAATAAGGCCCCACTCTACAATCTACATAACTGGGGGTTAGGCAGAAATAATTTGCCATTCTTTTTCACCTTACATCAGAATATCCAATTTGAATATCAAGTAATTACATAATGACAAAAACTCAACTGTAGCAGGATGTTACAGAGAAAAAAATGTTAGTCTGAGGAACAGTGTGAAAACTTAGACTATAAATGTCAAAAATTTTAAGTTATAATATAATTGATCAAATGCCACATAATTTGTCTAGAGGAAATCACAAATTACAATTTGTATTAGTCAGGGTTCTCTAGAGAAACAGAACCAACAGGAGATATCTATAAATATGAGATTTTATAAAAGTGTCACATGCCACTATAGGGGTCCATGAGTCCAAATTCCATTGGGCAGGCCACCAGCTGGCAAGTCTGATGAAGGTCTTCAATGAACTCCCCAGGAGAGGGTTAGCTGAAGAAGTGAAAGTTCTCTCTTCTCCCTCAAAAGTCTTCAACTGATTGGATTCAATCCAATTGACTGGATTCTCTCATTGCAGAAGACACTCCCTTAGTCGATTGTAGATGTAATCAGCCACAGATGCAATCAATTGACTGATGATTTAATAAACCAGTCTTCTGGTTTATTAACCAGCCATGAAATGTCCTTGCAGTAATGATTAGGCCAGTGCTTGCTTGACCAGAAAACTGGGTACCAGGCCAAGTTGACACATGATCCTACCCGTCACATAATTCTTATAGAACAAAGGGTTTTTACAAAGTTTGTTGAAAGATACAGAGGCCTTTTAAGAACCAGTTATTTTGTTTTTATTAATCTAGTCCCTAATTAAGTTAGAAAAGTTACATGCTTAAAACATCGCTCAGTTATTTTTCTTAGAGACCTGGCCCTCTCTGTCAAAAAACGCTAAAGATGACCAGCATCTAGGAACAAAACAACACAAAATTTCAATGTGTTATTTTGTGCGTAGACTTATTATATGGCTTACATCATCACAGATAAAAGTGACCACTGATCAATATTTCTTGTTGAAGTTTCTTAATGTTTTGAAGTGTTTTCATGACACTAGCTCTGTTTTCTGGGTTATATTCAGTTTTATGATTTACATGTATTATTATATGAAAACATCTTGAAGATAGAGACTTGTTTGTCTTGTTCATCAGCGTATATATATATATACATATATACATAATACATACAAACATGCATACAGCCACTGGTCAAGTATGCAGCTTATGGTAAGTGTTCAACTAATTATTGAGTATCAAATGTTAATGATAGAGAATATTTAGGATCAGGGGCCAGTTACAAACCTAGCCTTGACTTAATCTGTATCCTAAAGAGATACTTTTTCAAACATTGCTGCTACAGAGAGTAATTTCCACCATTGTAATTTGAAGTTTCATATTCACTATTAAGTGTGTTTTAAAGGATCACAAACACTTATGAATAGATGTATCTGATTGATGAATTCTCATATTCTGTTATCGTGTCAAAACAGATTTTATCATCTAAATATAAGTTCTTGATCTTGAAGAATTGTCAAGCAATATAGAAAAAAATATCTGCAAGGAAGAAAAAAAAAATAAACTTGATATCCAGCCACCCAGAAGCTTAAGTATTCTTATAGATAAAAATGTCTTTTATCGATACACAAAAATAATACACATAATTTTGTGTAAAATTGAATCAAAATAATCATGCTGTTATATTTTATCTTTTTACATCATAAAATGTTGTCAATAGCTTTCCATTCAAATATATGCATAATTTTATTATCTGGATAATCTAATATTACCATGTTTCCCATCACTTATTGATGAACATTTAGATTGTTTATGTTGCTTCAAACTTTTCACAATTATAAACAGACTTATCTTTGTATGCATTTCTGCATGTTTGTTTATCCCCAGGATAAATTTCTAGAAGTGTTTGTTGTGTCAAAGAGTATGCACACTTTAAATTCATATAGATTGCTAAACCATCCACTGAATTTTTTTAATGATTTATTCTCTTACTTACACTCTATATTGCTCATTTCCTATGTCCCTCAGTAACACTGGATCCTATTTTAAAAATCCTTGCTGATGTCACAATTAAAAAATTATACTGCTTTAATTTTCATATCTTGAATTTTTTAGGTTTAACTTTTTTTACATTTTGATCTAGTGGATATTTTCTGTATTCCTTGTGGGTGTTAAGAATGGCTTTTAGCATATATCAAATAAAAAATCTTGAAAGGATAAAGATTTTTTAAAAAAGAAAAAAATAGGGGCTTCAATGTAACAAGTATTATTTATTAGTTGCTTATTATGTATCCTCTGCTAAAAAGTTTACCTCCATTCTCTCTTTTAATTCTCATATCAGTCCTGCCAGGTAAAGACTTTTGATATTGTAGAGATGATTTCTTTCAGAGGCTAGTAGAATGGCTCCACTTGCTTTACAACCTAATTCTTTTGACTCAAACAAATTTTCAATGAACCCATTATGTAAACGTTCCAAGATCATTTGCAGGCAGGGCTGGGTTCTACTCTGCCTCAGTCAATATGGAGCACAAATAATAATACTTTTCAACTGAAATAAATGCACAATTTAAAAATCAAACCTAGCCCGACTGGCAATAGAAATATTAAATTATTTTGGAGAGTGAAAATGTGATCACTTATAAATGAAACTATTAGAAAGAATCAAATTTACAATCCTATTTAAACTATTAAAATGAGTTTTAGGGAAAGAAATAAAGCAATTGAAGACAGCAAGTGCTCTTTGCTATTAAAAATCACGGAGAATTAAGATGAGACGGAAAAGATGATGAGAAACTAATTTATAAGAGAAATTCAACATCTTCCAGGTCATAAGACATACTTATTTCTTTGATGGATATTTGATTTTTAATTTTACTATGCAGAGCACATTTTAATTTACAAGGAACTATAAAAATTTTAAGTAAAGGACCAAAATTCCTGGCCAAGAATCTGTGTTGCTGATAAATTCTGTGACTGGTAAAAATCTGATGAGCAAGACCAAATTCTCATAGAGAATAGGAAACAGGAGGAAAAAATAAAAATGCCAGTCATCAAAAATCAGATTGGTAGAAGATATTGGCTTCCAAAGCAAACTAGAGCAGACAGTGTTAGAAAGTTCTGCCAGCAAGTAGCAGTTTTTATGAATCACATTCCTCAATTGTTCAGGAAATACTGCAGTGACTTTATTTTCTGGACAGCCATATTCTTTCCCAACATTTTATATTATGCAGATTATGCTTCTTTATAAAATAGCAAACTCATTTTCATGGGCTTAGAATTTTATGCCTTGTACTTCTATTTCTCTAATTGTTTCTTTTAAGTTTATTAACTAAACAATACAAATGTTAAAAGTTAGCAGATTTTAACTTTTCAACATGGAAATTAGAATTGCTACACAACTTTCAGCAAATTCTCAAAACCAAGGAAGTTAAAATTACAGATGGTGAGGCGTTTTACCGGCCCATGACCCCAAAGTCAGATGACCCCCACCATGGATGCCCACACTTTATCTCTGGAACCTGTGAATGTGTTGCTTAAATGGCAAAAGGGGCTTTGCGGGTGCTGGCAAAAGGGGCTTTGCGGGTGTGGTTAAGGACCTTCAGATGAGGAGATTATCCTGGTTTATCTACATGGGACCAATGTAATCAGAAGGGTCCTTGCAAATGAAAGAGGGAGGCAGGAGAATCAGTCGAAGATGTGAGGATGGAAGTAGTGATCAGAGTGCTGCGTTGTTGACTTTGAGGATGGAGAAAAGAGCCATGGGTCAAGCAATCCGGGGAGGCAGGGCAGGTGGGCTGACTCAGAAGCTGTTTCCTGCAAGGGACCAGGTGACTCTTGTCTAAAGCTTTCAAAAGAATGCAGCTCTGCCCACACCTTGATTTTAGCCCAGTGAGACCCATGCCAGGCTTCTATAGAACTGCAAGGTAATAAATGTGTGTTGTTTAAGAAACTAAATTTGTGCTAATTTGTAACAGCAACACTAGGAAACCAATACAAAGGGCACTGGAATACATTTAATACAAAGAATTAATTTGTGCCTTTTAAAATGTAGAATCCTGCGCTGCAGGGGAAAGTGAGTGATAAAGATTTCCAGGGAAGATTGTCTGTAATTACATTTCTCTTTAAACCAGAGCAGCACAGAATACTTCTACTCTATGGTTCAACAAATATCAATTACAAATGCATACATACATTCTGTTTGAGATTCTGCCAAAGGTCTAAATATCTTTTGGTTCCATTTTACAGTGAAATTTGTCTTAATAGGATAAAAGAATCATTCATTCAAATATTTACTGAGTTGCTATTATATGAAAGGTATCAGAGATAGAAACACATATAAGAGCACTTTACTTTGAGGAATACAATTTGATAGAGTTTTTCTTTTTTACCATGACCCAGAATAGGGAATATATTTTATATTGTAACCCAATATATGCTTATAAGACTGAACCAAACTTGATAAATTCTGATGCTCTTGTAAATTCTTGATAAATTTCTATGCTCTTCTAATTTATTTCATTTAAAAAAATACTGTCTAGAAACCATTAAATTAACTTTATAACTAACTAATGTGTTTGAAAAACACTATTTTACTAAGTTAGACGTGGAGAGAAATAGCTGAATATATTATATACTATAGCAGAGATAAAGATGAACACCCTGGTAATCACAAAAAAGTAGTAATAGCTAACATTTGAATGCTTACTATGTTCACTGTTATAAGCAAGAATTTAACATTTGAAGTACTCCAATCAGGTATTCACACACCAGAGGTAACTACATAAAAACTTCAAATATCATTATGGAAATTTATACCAGAAGGTTTGTTAATTAGCATAAGGAATGTTAGAAATGATTTCTTTTTTTAAAATTAGTAGAGTGGTTGAGTTATGTAATTGGGTAGAGTGAGTATACAGGCACAACCACCCATGTATGAACCTGTTGTGAGAATCTAGCAAATCCTGCAGGTAATATCTTTGGAGAAGAATGCTAGGTTCTCAGCTCAGTTTAGCCATGTACCTTCATTTCAGAGTGGACCATGTTGCTTTACCCAGACCAGAAGATTGGCTGATCCTGTTTGCAGAATGTCATAGTAGCCTTGACACCGTCAAGCTGTGCTGGTGTGAGGACCCAGGGCTCAGGGCCCTGCCCCTCAGCTGCACACAGCCTCCTACATGACCAACAGATCCCTCCCCACTCCTCAGGCTGGGCAAGCATTAACCCCCCCCCATCACTGTTAGTAACCAAATCTCCAGAGATCCTCTTGAAACCAAATCTCAGGAGAAATCCCATTGTCACAAACTTTTATAAGCCCCCCCATCCCAACACTCCACTCTCTCTCACTCTTTCTGTGAAGAATGCTGACATCACTTTCCTGACCCACTGCCATCAGGAAGAATCTTCTCCTATTTTGTAAGTCCCTAATTAAACTCATGGGTAACCCCGTGCCAGGTGTGTTCTTTGGTCTTGTGGCTAATCTGGGTTGGAACAACTTACTTGCTGGTAAATATGAGAGGGCTTGATCCAAAACTTGTTTTCATTATTAATATAACATGGGGTAGCAAGGTTATGTGGGTGGGGACCATCCACCAACATCTACCTCTAATCACTGGAAGTTGTCAATATTTTACCAAAAATCTGGTTAAGTTGGCTTCTTTCAGTTCTTCAACAGATTTTACATTCTATGCCAAGGAACTTGTACTTCATCTCTTAGCTTGTGTTTCTCAAAATAAGGTATTCTGTCAGAAACACTTAAATGAAGCTCAGTTTTGTGCATTTTCAACAAGCACCTCTCCCATTCCATGAACACTGAAGGTTCCAGAAAGTTGTAGTTAAAAGTGTGGAACTGCTTTCTAAGTGCAGGAGTCACATGAACAGATCTGCTGCAGTCTTACCTCCCTTTTTCCTCCCACTCCCAAACTAGGAAGGCAATGTGTTGTGATAATGGCTTTGAAGACTGTGGCATTTTCCTCTTTCACTACACCTGGAATTCTTCTAGGTAACTTTTTCCTGTGGCTTCAAATTTCTCCTGATTCTGGTGGGATCAGAAGGACAGAGTAGTAGACAATGGGAGTGAAAGAGCTTAAGAGATATCACTAGTAATGATTTGATATATATTTATTATTTTAAGTCTTGCTTCCTTTCAGAAAGGACCGAGTGGCATTAATAAAGCTGAAAGCGTGGTGTTTAATATGTCTTGTTCCCCCTCTTTGCTCTCATTCTTCAGGTTCCCTTCTTCTGTGCTGGCTGCGAATATTTTCATGCAAATCAGCTTTTATCTCCTCCCCTCCCCAATCATCAACAAAGTGTGTTAAGTGACTAAGTTTCTTCTACAATATTAAGTTTGTAGAGTGGATATAAAAGAACTACAGCTAGTAGTTGTGTCAACTTTGTCCAACATATTTCCTGAACCACAGGAAGATGAAATAATTTTTTAATGGAGAATTAATTGTCAAAATCAGGGGTAAGTCAGACTCTTCCCTCCCACACACACTGAGCACTGAGAGGCTTTTTCTTCTGTGAGTTAGGCAAGCTTAGGACATTTAGCGGTATCAATAATAAACTAAAATGTCTGACTGCCTTAAAAATTTTCATATTCCAACTTCTAACAACTACAGATTACCTATTTTCAAGTATTCATCTCCTCCAAGAAGTCTTTCCTCATCCCCCATCTGAGTTTGGGGGTGGCCTCTATTTAAGATGCTTCAACATACCCTGAGATTCTCACTTTTAGGGCCCATAATTATGTTTCTCTTTCTTTGCCTACACACAATAAGTTCTTAGTAATTGTTAGACAGAGGAATAAATGAATTATTGCCACTACTATGGATTTATCTTTTCTACTACTCTAACTAAATTTTACTTACTTTTGGCCTTGAAAGTATTTTTACAGAAATGGAAAAATATTATTTAATGTGAAAAGCCACTATTTTGATCTATTATTAACTTTCACCTCAAAATAGAAAGGAACAATTTGTCTTTTCCAACTAATGTTTAAACTGTGGGTAACAAGTATCAATTTCTAAATGTTACTGCTGTGCAAATCCTATTCCTTTTGTTCATCTTGGATCTCCCCATAGCATTCCTCTAGCTTCTACCTATGTGTATATCTTGTTTCAAGAACACTCTTGTCAGTTGAGATTAAAGTAACAAAAGCTGAGAAAGAATTCCAACCATGCTGCCTGAGGAAACTGTTGTGCTATTTAGCTTCTCCAGACAGAGTGGAGGCTGTCCCCCAAACAATTAAGAGAGACAACAGGTACAATTGCTGAGTGAGAAAGATGTTACACAACATTCCTTCAAACGCAATAAACAAGGCAAGCCCCAGAACTAAGGCCAGCCTCCTGTCATTCTATTATATAAGAACTGATATTTTTATATAAGTATTTCCAGGTATAGGAAGAGCTTCTGTCATACTATTTAGTCTATTTGCCCATTTTCTTTTGATGTAGTGGCTGTCCAGAAAGGTGAACCAAATCATGGTGTACCACATGCCTAGAATTTTCTTGACTCTAAAATCATGAGATATCAGTTAAAATAGTCATATGAAGTATCGACTTTTTTCTCAAATCTTTTGTCAACTTGTCTACTTCTTTTCTAAACTAACTTCAAGTTGAATCTGAGATTACCCATAAAGAAAAGATTTTTTTCATCTAATAAATATTTGTGTGCCCCATGATGTCATAGTGAGTGCTAGGAAAAGAGTGGTGAATGAGACAGAACAACGTGCCTGCCTTCATGTCATGTTTATCCCCATGATTTTCTGTTCTTAAACATCATGGCCCAAAGTTCTGAATAAGTTGATTCCCAAATGCTGCCTCATTGTATTTTTTTCTGAATTTCCCAAATACTTTCTCAGAAAGAGACAAGAGAGCTTCATAAGGAATCATCTAGAACATTTATTAAAGGCTTGGATTATCGGCCTGTAAATCCAGAGATTCTAGATCAGTACTTCAGATTGGCCCAGGAATTTTTCTCTATCTTTAAAAAGTTTCATAAGAGGTTTCTGTGTGTGTGTGTGTAGGGGGGGGTGGTGGGGTGGTGGGGAGAAACACTGAAATATCAGAAATGTTCTGTAATATCATAAAATTCCAGTGACTAAATAGTTGTGAAGCATTTTTACTGTTAATATTTTAAGCACATTAAGTCACATTTAGGATAAAAGAATCAATGACAACTTAGTGTAATGCAACAATGACCATGAAAAAGCACAATGGCTAGCTCTCCCAATAGTTTAGACACCGAACCTTCCTCCAATTCAGAGCAAATTTAAAATAAATTGCATAAAATAGTAAGAATTAGATAAGATTTGTGAATCTAAAATGAATTTGTATCTTTTTTTTCCTGATTAGATAGTATAGAATATTATCTATCCTGTTTTTGGCAGTTTGAAGATGATTATAAAAATCATTTTCTGTATGAATATGCACTCTGAAAATACTTTATTGCTGTTTGTTCACATGAGAAGATGTCTTATGCAGTGACAGAGCTAAAGACTAGAATTAAATGTAAGTAACTTTGTTTTCTCCTTGGCATAGTCCAAATCTTTACAAAGGGGATCTGTAACCAAAGCCTTTGTAATCTTAGGTAGGAATTTGCGTTACACACACAGTATATTATTGTTTTTTGTTTTGTTTTCTTTTAGTATTCTTAATGATAATATTTGGGGTTTGGTATCTTTTGCGCTCCACAATTTCCATTACTGAGAAGTTAAGATTTGAGGATTTTTCCGAGTAGTCTTTCCAATTCTAAAAACAAGTAAAATAATTGCTTATTTCTTTCTTAACAACTGCCTAAATTTTTATCTAATTTTTCTTCATTTTAAATGTAACAAAGCCATTGTCAATCTAATATAATGCCTATCTAGAAGCAAGCTACTAAAGGAAAAAAAGAACTAAAAAATTCTTTAAGTTGGGGTGATGAAAGTGTTCAAAAATTAGATTGTGATGATGTTGGCAAGACCCTGTAATATACTAAAAAACACTGTATTTTATACACTAAAAGGTTGAATTTTATGGTATGTGAATTATATCTCAATAAATCTATTTTAAAACTGTATTTGGGTTAACAGTAAATTCTAAAATACATTTGTTAAACCTTTAGTGGCACATCAGTAGAGATTAGAGGTAACTGGAGAAGTTGATTTCCCCAAGTTTTTGCCCTTTGTTTACTTTTCTAGATGTAGCACAGTCATGCTGTAATCCTCAACAAAAAGGTACTTATAAGCTTGGATAATTTAGTTAAGGTGATATCATAGATAAATAAAAAAGTAAAGCATGTCTGATAATTATGGCTTTATGTTTTGCTTATTTGCAATGTGTTTTCTTGGAAGACAACAAGCTTTATCTTTGTATCTGAAGATGAGGTTCTATAACATTTATGGAGGAAGCTTTAGAAAGCATTTCCAAGCTGAGTATGAAATTGGGCCTAAGTACTTTTAAAGGGTCCATATAAGTCTGAATCAAATAAGATTTCTAATAAATGGAGAATGAGCCTTGCTACAATAATTTTCACTGTAGTCTCTTTGGGAGAAATCTACCATTTAAAACATCCTGAAATCAGTATGTTTCTAAAGCAATTCTCTCCATACATAATTTAATAAACATTACCATTGGTATAATTGTCCTCTCCCTGCAGTAGTCATGACTTCTCTGTGGTCACAAACACAACTGTGGTTGTAGGAGACTATTAGCCTCGTGAAGTATGTCAGCATCACGGCAGATGCTATACTTGATGCCTATCTCACATATGTGATGTTGAAAGACTTTAAATAGGCCAAGGTCCTCCCTACCATCCAACTTCTTTAATGAATCCCTTCTGCTTTGTTTCTTTTCCCATCGCTTAAGTAACCCACATCCTTTAAGTAGCTGTGGATGTGAAGGAATCAGTATTGGTATTGTGAATCCCACTTGGTGAGTGCCTGCATTTTTGATATGCTAAGTGCACATCACCATCAGTAAGTATTTGCAGATGTCTATGGGAATCAGCACTCTCAAAGTGTGTTCCTTGCTCAGAGTTACTCAAATGCTCCTAAAAATGCCACTGATGCTAAGATTGCATAGAATCCATGAAAACAAAATGAAGAACATATTTCCAACTTTTAACTAGGTCTGAAACACAAAAGGCAACTACAAAACATCCTGAAATCAGAGGTTAATGAAGGTTAGAGAACAGCAATAATTACCTGAAGATTTATCACCCAGAAGAACAAGAAAAATGGGAAAGTTTCTTGGCTTCTTGGTTTGAAATTTCCTAGCGTACTATATAAGTATGAGAGAAGATAAATCCAGAACAAACTGATCCAGACCAAATGGAAAGTATAAGCTTGGATTATTCCCTCAGTTCCTGGACTTCTTTGAGCCTCTTGCCAGTCCAGGCTTTCCTCATAGAACATTTATCTTCCATTATGCATGTACAGGATGTACAGAGACTCATTTATCCCCAGATCTTAAAGAAATTCTTTCTTTAGAGACCAGCCCTTTGGGTCTGAAAGGAGTTTGGTTTTCCTGCATCCCCTTTTAAAAACTGATGCTCAAAGAGTTGATATCTTTATCAGCTGAAATAAGCCAGAAGCCAGCTATGAGCTCTTGAGGAAATAATGCACTAGATAGAGAACTTGGGATGTCAAGAAGCTCCAAATGTAAGAGAGACATGCTAAAACAGGACGTGGATCTGCACCATATAAACTGAAAATACAGATGAATTAAAGAATTAAATTTAAAAAAGAAACACTTTTAAAAAAAGAAAATATCAGTGATTATTCTTCATATATCTGGATTGGAAGGGCTTTCTAACACAAAAGAAAAAGAAAGATATTACTACCCCCATACCATTTTTTGGGAAACTACAAGTAAAATTAAAAGACATACTGGGAAAACAATCACCTTACACTTGAGAGTTAATATATTTCATATTGATTTTTAAAACCCCCAGACTTGAGATCTTAAAAATAACAAATTTATAGAATCATTTTCATATACCTCAGCAACAAATTTATAGAAGAATAAATGTCATATAGCTCAGTTCTAGACAATGTGACCTAATCATTTGGAAAACACAAAATCCCAAAATAATACTTTTGCATTAACAATCAGTGATTAAAAGAAAAAACAACAACAACAACAACATATGACATAAAAATCCCTAGTTCATTCACTGAGTTATACATTTTCCTGGTCAGTATAATCATTTGGATCAGAGATGGCTGTAAAAACAGTGCCTGCTTGCTTCTGAACCATTAGGACTATTAAGGTTATTTGGACTGAGTTGGTAAACAAAAAGTGAAAAACTGTGGCATGGTTGTGACAGTATAAGCACACAGCTTTCCTAAAAACTTTGCACATTAATTTTCATTGGGGTCTATTCTAAACGGAAATGTTCCTAGATGCCTGAATTATTCATTATTCTATGTAAATTCGGAGCCAGTCTTATTTTCTGGTGAATGTAAGTCTTTTATTTTGCTTTCCTTTTCCTGTAGGCTTCTCCCCAACAACCTGTTTGACTCTGAAGAAATAAGGATAGTAAAAATATATGCATGTATACTTTTTTAACCTTTATATTAACCTCATTTCAGCTTCTTTCCTGCCTAGACTGTATAGAGATGGTTGTCCTAGCAATGAAGACCAAGTCAGTTTTCTCTATATTATCTAAATTGCATGTTGTCTGCCCACCAGCTATTATCTCTTACTCTACTTAAGTCTAGGTTAATTAACTGTGTTCTCTTTTGCTAAGGAAATAAATCTCAGTCACCCTCTTTTCTGTAGTTTTAGCCATAATTTTAATTTTATAATGAAAGGGAATTATAGTTTGGAATGCTTTTCTCATTAATAAGCACAGGTTAGAATTTGCTTTAGACCATAGTGTATCAGACAGAGGTCTGTAAATGGTTTCTTGGGGGTCCAAAAGTGTTTTCCAAGAATTTTATATGGTGTCTCCATTTTGATAAAATCAGTAAGTACATTCTGCATCATCTGGATGCCCACCTTAGAATGAAATACTCAGTCACATCAGCTCCCAAGTCTGCACTGATATATTTTGTATTGTGCTTGAGTGAAGTGAAGGTTAAATGACTGCACAGTGAAGTTTTCACAGCAGTTGAAATTGAGAAGGCTTAAGTCAGTGGATATTTCTGTACCACATTCACATGGCAAATGGCTGCTTTATGCAGGTGTTTCTGATACTGACCTGCAATAATTCAGCAATGGTAAGTGAGCTCTAAATATGCAACAGAGGAATTTGCTGCTTTCCATTTTAACAATCAGTAAAATATAAAAATATTTCATTTTAATTCAACAAAACCACAATGCTAATCTGAACTTCAAGTACACAAAACTTTACCCATTTTTTTTCATGCATTATACTGACATTTGGAGATTGATTGCTGAGTAAATTGTGATTTTTCTGAGCTGACTAGGTCTCAAAACCTATCTGCTTTATATAATACACATATGAATAAGAAATCTTGCTTTAGTGGGATTCATGTAAAAATATAGGAACTTAGGATCTAAGGCTACATCTTTCTCCTACTAAACCCAATACCATCTGTCACATGTAATTATTAATTTGAATATTTTAAATTTTTGTTGTTTATTTGTACTTAATTTGAAAATTTGTTTGGTTTTATATACCATATATACCATATACTGTATATGTAAGGCACATACACCATAAATGTAAGGCAGTTATTCTTATTTTTGTTTGTATTTAACATATCTAAAAGATTTTAGTCTGAGCATATTTTCCTTAAATAGGATCCAAATATAATTCAAGATTGAGAAACAAAGCTTTTGTGAAAAACAAAAACCTGATAAAACTACATTTCCTCTGTTTCATTCTAGTGAGTATTAAGAAGAAATTCCAACTCAAAAAAATAAACTTGGGAAGGAATGGAAACATCTCCACCCCAGTCAAGCTGTATTTACACTAGTGTTAGCCAGATAAAATGCAAAATTTTTAAAATAAACATTTTATTTGGTGATTTCCCAACACCACTACATTAGATAATAGAAGCCAGTGATTCTTTTTCAGTGAATATTTTCAAATGAAATCTCTTAATCTTCATATCTGATTTTGGACAAGTACCAAAGTCTTGCATTATAAAATGAGTTCCTATAATTGCTTTTCCTTATCTGCCTATTAGAAGCTTTCTTTTTATAGGCAGACATCTTACGTGGCTTCCTTTGATGCTTTTGGTGTATGTCTTCAAAATATATGTCTTGTTAGGATGGTACAGTGTAATAATACTAATATTCCTACTAGTGGTAACAATAATAAACGACAATTTTGTGGTTTCATGGGGATTAATGCCTTGTAAAGTACTTGCTCATATATTGATTCTCACACTGGTAGTTTGAAGAAGACCTGCCATTCCCCATTTAGAGGTGAAGAAATGGAGGTAAAGAGGCGTATCCAAGATCATGGTATTAGTGAGTAACTTAACTGAGGAGACCTTATGTTGGCAGCTTCTCACAAATATTTCCTCTTTTTGCCCTCGAACCATTCTAGCAGCTTTCTGTCTGGCATATCTGCTTCACTTTTTCTTCCCATCCAGATCATCCTTCATATGGCTGCAAGAATTATCTTCCTACTGAAACAAACCTGATCCTGTCACTGCCCTTTTCATAAACCGCCTGCTAGCTCTTAATTGACTGCAGGACAGAATATCAACTGGCTTCACCCACTATTTCCAGCCTCATCTCAAAACCACCTTTCATTACAATCACTGAAATGTTGCCTGGGACAAAGGGCAAATAACTCGATAACATCCCCAAATCATGGGCGAAAGGATTATAGCTAATGAGGCATAATGGTCTTGTCAAAATTACTTGGAATCAGTTTTGTCCATTGTAATGTCACATAGTTCTTTCTGTTCTTACATAAATCACTATTTGCTTATTTAGGGTCCACTTATGAAAAGACTTTACATGATTATGCCCCAACAATGCTTCAAGCATTTCAGTCATGTTATGCTTAGGGCCAGGAACAGGGCACACTGCTATTTCACCCAAAAAACACAAGGTACTTTCACTACACTATGCCTGGAATGTTCTTTCCTCCCACTTTGCCTGACTAGTGTCCCCTTTAACCCCAGCTCAATACTCTGTGATGTCTCCCTAACTTAATACATGGGTTAGGGTCTCCACAGTTTTCTCTGTGCTTCTCAAGATCAATCATTCTTTGCTTGTAATGTTCCCAACTTTGTTTTCCAAAAGTTGAGAAATAAAAAGAAAGAGAAACAAATGACCCATCATTCCAGATGCTTTTCTAAAAAAAGAATGTTTTTCTTGTTTTCATTGACCGTATTGCAGTTTTTCCCCATGTTCCTCAGGCTTTCTTTTTTGTAATAATTCAATAATTATACTATACAGAATAATTGCCTTCTGTTCTTCCTATCTTATCTTAGTATCAGAATTTCCCTATACATTTTAATAGATATTTTTAATCACTAGTATTAATAGTGTGGACACTATTCCATCAAGCAAATGCATCATCATTTTTTCACCCAAATAATTCAGGCACGTTAATTTTTTACTTCTTCCTTAATCATGTTTGCAGCCCCAATCTGAGCCATTGAGCTCAGGCATATTAAATATTCAACAACTGAGTGTTTAAAAAAAATCATCTAGTTGTCTAGGAAACCTATGCTAGTCCCCTATTATCTTACGGATCTGGTGAACTTTTTAATTCTAGGTACTGCATACTAACTGAATATTTTCAGTGGTATGGGAGGAAGGAAGGTGGAGAGGTAGAAAAACTTATCTGAAGATTTTAGTATGACACTTTTCCTTTGGAAACATGCCAGATTAAAGTTCCCATCTTTATTATGGCCATTCCAGACAGATCATTGTGTTTGTGTTTACACCCCCTGAAATATTTCATTTGATTATGTCAATAGTAGAAACTATTTATCTATGCTACTCAAGTAATAAAAAGGAGATACAAATATCTTTTCCAAAACACTTAATGGGTTGTACTTGGATAGATACCATGCTTGTGGCATGCAAATATTAGAAAAACACTTTAATTAAATTGCTTGGAAAAGGTTTACTCTTTCAGAACTGTCTTGGGGCCCAAAGAAATGTCACAGAATGAATATATGAGAGCTAATCATGGAAAATCTTGCCTAAATTTTTGGTCTTTTTACCAATACTAGGATTTTTTTCAGCACATTAGTGGGAAGTAAGAGGGAGGATGGGAGGTGGGAGATAGAGGTGGGAGATAAGTGGGAAAAGCACTTTCTATTTGAATATACATGTACAAATGGCCGGTAAAACCAGCTAAACAAATCCCAACCAAGTAATTGTTTGCTGAAATAAATGATTTATTTGGAAAACTACTGACATTAATATTTACACACTGGCTTCCATCACATAATAGGAAGCATATATGGAAAAAGAAAGTCTAGGATGGGGAAAGAAACAAGAAATTTGGAGTCAGACTTGGGTTCCAATCCCAGTTCTACCCCCTTACAACTTCTGAGGCTTTACACAAGTATTTTTACCTTTTTGAGCTTTAGGTTTCTCATCTGTAAAATAGGAATACTTGTCTCTGCTTTACTAAGCTGATACCAAAGTAAAAAGGGACAAGTAGCACACAATAGGCATTCAAATAATGGGAGCTATTATTGTCACACTATGTTAAATATTGCTGTACAAAAAAGCAGAAAAATACGAGTTTTGTTTGAAACAGAAGGCAAATGACATGAGAAGCTTTCTGGGAAGACTAGATTACCATGTGACTACTGTAACTACTTTGTTACCTGTAATTTAGTTTATATGAGATTGTTTTAAATCCATTAGCCTCCCTACTTCTGGACACAGGGACCCTGATAGTCAGTTGGAAACTTCTAATGCCTGCATACCTATCAATTAATTTTGATTTTCTGATCCACAAAATAACAGGAATCTCTAAAATGACCCTATAAACTGCGTACGTTTTGAGGGAGCATCTGCTATGCCATTTTACACTTTACTTATTCTATCCGAAGGATTTAATCTGAGTCCCATAAAGTCCTCTTGTAAATGAGATCTACCAACCAGGGGAAATAACTATGCTCAGGTTCTCCTTTATACTTAAAATACTTTTCTTCCCAAAAATGTCAATAGAAAGAGATTTGGTTAGTTAAGAGAAAACAGCAAGTTCACAAATAAAGCCTCTTCCTCCATGGCCTGTTCTTTCATCTGGACAAAATACTAATTAACATAAGGGAATGCCAAATTCCTTTTTGAAGGCAGGAAAGACGATGCTGATGAGTAAACATGGAAAAGGGAAGTTAAGGGAAGGAGAGAGGGGATGGTGTTCCAGTTTGCTAAAGCTTCCAGAATGCAAAATACCAGAAATGGATTGGCTTTTACAATGGTAGTTTATTAGTTCATAAATGTACAGTTCTAAGGCCATGAAAATGTCCCAATTAAGGCATCAATAGGATGATAACTTCTCTAAAAAAAGATCAATGGCATCTGGGATTCCTCTGTCCTATGGGAAGGCACATGGCTGGAGTCTGCTGGGCCTCTCCTAGGGTTTAGCTTCTGGTTTCTGTTGCTTTCTCCAAAATGTCTCTGGGCTTCTGTCTTAGCTTCTCTCTCTCTGTTCCTGTCTGTCCTTGCTTGTTTCTCCCAGGGAGTTTCTCTCTAAGTGTCTAGGGGGTCCTCTCTTAGCTTCTCTGGGGCAATCTCTGAATTTCATCCCTTAGATGCCATTGATCTTTTTTTTAGAGAATGTATCATCCTATTGATGCCTTAATTTGGACATTTTCATGGCCTTAGAACTGTAAATTTATGAACTAATAAACCACCATTGTAAAAGCCAATCCATTTCTGGTATTTTGCATTCTGGAAGCTTTAGCAAACCAGAACACCATCCCCTCTCTCCTTCCCCTAACTTCTCTTTTCCATGTTTACTCATCAGCAATGTCTTTCCTGCCTCCAAACGTCTTTCTGTCTGCATCTGCAAGCATATATAGGTCAGTGTCAGCTCTGAGGTCTCTTAAGGACTCCAGTAAGTGAATTAAGACTCACCTTGAATGGGTGGGGTCACATCTCCATGGAAACAACCTAATCAAAAGATCCCACCCACAGTAAGTCTGAACCCACAAGATTGGGTTAAAAGAACATAGCCTTTGTGGGGTACATAATAGATTCAAACCAGCACAGATGGGAATCAGGTATTTCTTTAAGTAGAATATACCAACAGACTGAAGTTGAGGTTACTAAGAAAAGTATTAGAAATTAACTGTCTACCCCAAATATAACTAGAGAAAGTAATATCACTGATGGACAACCTCCCAGTCCACCTCTCATGGATAGATAGCAGCCCATTGACCGACCTGAGCTCAGCATGGTCATTTTGACACTTCCTCACAGGGATCAACTGAAGACTGAGAAGCTTAGAAAACAAGCATGTTAAAAGTCCATTCATAATTTTTATTTTATAGATCTCTGTTGAAATGGAGAAAACTCAGAGGCATGGGGGGAAATACCTTCTGTTTCCCTAAGGTCACAGTGACATGTAAAGAATTTTCTGACATCCTTTAACTTCAGGAACTCTTGTTGGTCAAATGATCCCATAACAGAAGATCAAGGTGAGTCTTAATTCACAGTACTGTTTATATGAATCAATTATCAGACCAGACCATTATCTTAATTCTGAGCTTCAGGACTTCTTCTTGATTGAGATCATTGATTATAAAGCAGCTGCTTTTGACTCAATTATCAGGCAAATGACTGCCCCTGACTCTGGCTGTTTTCTTGGCTGTATTTTTTCAGAGTTGTATAGCATTTTCTGATGGGAGTAGTTCATTCAATAATATTGTCTTCTTTACAATATTGCATTAAATATTTAAATGACTTCTTGTCCTTGAAATGTATTCTCGACATTTCCAAAATTAAATATTGTCAGGGAGAACAAGAATTTTGCATTTACCATCTAGTTAATTATGTGCTTTGACCATTGTCTTAGTTTGCCAGGGCTGCTATGACAAATACCACACAGTGGATTATCATAAGCAACAAGAATTTATTGGCTCATGGTTTTGGATGCTAGAAGCCCAAAATCAAGGTCTAGAAGGCCACTTTCTCCCAGAGTCTGTAATGTTCTGATGTTGGCTTGCCTCAGTCCTTTGGGTTCTTTGGCTTACCTCTCTGCCTCCATCACGTGGCTTCTCCTTCTGGCTTCCCCTTTGCCTGCTCAGTCATCTTTGTTTTTGTATAGATTTCTTCTCCTTATATCCTTATTGGTTATATTCTTATATCCTTATGGATCCTTCAGTCATATGGATTAAGGCCCACCCTGATTCAATTTGGCTTCATCTAAATAGGGTCTTTGAAGATCACCTTAACTAATAATACCATCTTCACATGTCCTATTTACATATGGGTTTACACTCACAAGAAAGTGGATTAAGACTTAAACATGTCTTTTGAGGGCGACATGAGTCAATCCACAATGACCACCTAATAGAAGATATATTGGCCAGCTATTCAACGTTGATATTGGTGGCCTCAGACTGGAATTAGGATTCAAGAGAACTTCTGGGGTGTAGTAGCCGTCTTCCAGTTGTCTTCCCCAGTCCTGCCTGTTAGAATCAATATAAAACACCAACTGTACTCATTTCAGCACTTGCCACATTTATTCTCCCACTTGTGTTCATTTCTCCATGTCAGCAGGGACCATGTCTTAGTCACCTTTGCATTTCTTCACTGTGCCTCAGACCAAATAGATGCTCAATGGTACTCTGTTCTGGTATTCATGGGGTAGGTGTGATATTGCCACATTTTGCACGTTAGTTTACACCATTCCTTATGGGAGTCACTCTCATACTCTCAAGTAGACTAAAAGATGATTCTAGAATACTGCGATTGCCTTGTTAATTCAGAAAAATTGAGAGCTGTGTTATAAAAATTAATTTGAGGGAAGGGAATCATTTTGTGAAAACCAACTCTGTTCCCTCTTTTTGCAATTGGACATGCCACCTCTCTGGATGTTTCTCCTTTTCAGTTGTATGCACTGCAGTTCGTTTAAACTCTTGGACTCTAGGGTGGTCTCTTATTAGAGCAAAAACTACTGTTAACTTGGTGGCTCATGCTGCCCCTGAAGTTTTCTTTGAGTGACTCTGTGTTCCTTGATAGTGAGCATGGAGTCAAATGTAATTGACAGTATTCCTTTAAATGTTATGTTTTCTGAGAGTCCAAGAACTAAATGTACGTATTTTCTCTACCGCTAATGTGGGCTATAGTTAAAATCTTATATCATGTCCATCTGAATATAAAGGTAGAAATGATATATTTCTCAATAAGATAAATAGCTAGAACGTGAAATTTCACTTATTCTCCCTAATTAACAAAGCACATGGTGCTTGTGGCTTCACAAACACTAATCCCAATAAATCAGGAAGGTGTGTTATGAGCCAACTTCAGTTACCTAAGTTTGTGCTCTTTGCAGTGCTGTGCTTCCATATCCAAGGCAAACCTTCCTTCTCAGATCGGAGGTAAAAATGCCTCATCTTATGCCTGGAAGTCAAATAATTGCTTAAATTATATTATGTGGCCATTGCGAGATTAACAGACCATATCATTTTCAACCACAAAATAAGGCAAGAAACAAAAAAATTTCTTAAATATTTAAAAATCAGTAATAGGTTATTGTTTTAAAGTTACTTTCAAGGCTATTATGTAAATTAAAGAATGGATGGAAGCTCTATGCCATCAAAGGTTAGTTTGTAATCACCAGCTAGCTGAATTTGAACTCTGTTTTCCTTAATGATGGCTATGGATGGGAATGAAACAAACCTCTTATAACAACCTCAAACATTTCCAGGAATGTAGTGTGACCCTTCCCAAAGAAGCGATGACCAGCAAAGAGCATTACCATGTGAGATGAGAATTTTTCATTTACTTCCCAGAGGATGTGAAATGAAAGTTTCATACAATTATATATTCAAGATTTCGTTTTTGAATATAGTTCTGGAAACTCTCTTGTATAGTGATAGTAGCTTCTTTCCAAAATGTGTGGTTACTAAGATAAATTTCAAATATCTTAGAACAGGCAGCTATATATATTTCCTGTATCACAAAAGTTACCTATTCAATTTAACTGCCCCTGTGTTTTCTGTATTTGGGAAAATTTTGAAACACTAGAAAATATTAGAAATGGCAGAACTTTGGATCTAAGTAGGGCCTTAAAAAATTCATGAAAATCATGGGTTGAATTCTGACTCCAACGCTATTTGATCCTCGATAAGTCATAAATTCTCTACCTTTCAGTTTCTAATCTTAAAATGAGAATAATATGACATGTTTAGTGGTTGCCATAAGAATTCAATGATAAAAATCTGCAAAAGGACCTGACAATTCTTGGCCATGGCATGCTCAGCAAGTCTTAGTTCCTACTGTTCCTATTATTTTAATATCTGGGGGCTCACATTTTTTAATGTATAAGATATTTTATTTCTTTGACATGTTAAGTTATTTTAGATTACCAACAAAGTGATAAGATAAAAGAGTTGAAAACAATTCTTTAAAAAATTAATATTTTTATTTCAAGGATTATTGCTACAAGCTTATATTGGACAAGTGTGAGTCAGTGCTAGACTTATTGGGAAAGAGTAACAAAAGCTTTGAAATTTAGATTTTTTTTTTCTGCATCAAAGAGTATCTGAGCTCAAAATGTGATGCAACTTCTGTGCATTAGTCCCTTGTATCCTCCCACAGAAGCTTCCCATTATGCCTTGACAACAGCTTGTCATCCATTTGGCAGAAATTTTACCCTTTGAGAACAACCAAATTCCAAATTGTGGAGGTGTTTTTGAAAAAGGGGAACTTGAGTTCTGTTCTTTTTTTTTTCTTTTTTTCTTTCGACATGCATAGGAGTAACAAGAAATTCAAATTCTTAAAGGTAAAGGATTTAATGAAAATAATTTTCATATTTTGATCTAAGTTATATTCTTAAGGCTTAAACTCACAGTATTCTGACTTGTAATTAATTTACAATGAAGAGAGACCACAGACAGAACTCAAGCCAAAAAAATCATTTTTCATGGGTCTGGCAACACATTTTCTGTTTGGGGATGGCTTTGGATTTCCATGGTCTTTTGTGCAATCCTTAGTTTTAAGTCTTTGGTAACAGCTCATTCATCATAGTTTCCATGCAATTATTCTCATAACCACACTTAAAAAACAAACAAACAAAAATGAATGTAGCAGAATGGCTTGGAACAAAGGAGAGATCCTGAGAACTAGATGAGCATTAACCAATTTTTCCCTCTAGACCAGGCACAAATTTGGCTCACATGGTAAGATCTGGAATTCTGCATTCTGAATGGAATCTTCTGGCTTTGATTGGTTAATTAATATCTACATTTCGATCTTAAAGGATTCACTTACTTCGATTCTGTGTAATAATAATAGGTTACCTGAAAAAAAACTACTGATTCTAAAACTTGAGATAGGCTAATGACTTGAGTCAGATGGAAAACATTATAGAAATGCTACTGTTTTGCAGGAAAACTAAAGGCATATTTCTCAGGTCTCAGTCTTTGATTTTCACAAAATATCACAGGTACTTCAAATGTCTAGAATTGCAATAGCCTGTCAATGCAGCATTTGTAACAAGTTTTGAATGGAACTGAGAACTTTGACAACAAAATCTAAAAATTGTTGAAAGTTAAAATAATCCTTTGGAAATCTGATAACTGCATTTTTTTCCCCAATATGCTTCTCACACTAGATTTATTCAGAAATAAAATCCCTTACTTTCCATGTGATAACCCAGCAAGGTAATGTTGTTTCCTATTTTTTAAGAAGAAAAATGGGTTTCTTAGAAATTAATTTTATCAAGGTTGCTCAGCTAGACAGGAGGGATGTCAGCAGTCTAATCTAGGTTTGCCTGATCACATTGCTTTTATTTTTTCTACCATGCTGCATGCCTTGACATAGAGAATTAGGGTGAGATTTCTCTGCCTTCCAAACACAGTATCCAAAGGGAGAGACATGGATGTAAAAAACCACTTAAAATATACTTGAAAAAGCAGATTATGTTTTACTAATTTCATGGGAACTTTGTGATGGGTTCAACGCAATGTCTGGAGACCATCAGGGAAGATTTCACTGAGGAACAGGCCTGAGGAGGAATAGAATCTGTTTAGACAAAATAGGAAGGAGTTCATGACAGTAAGAGGATGTAACACATGTAAACCCTTTAAAACTTAAGAGCAGCTTGGAGCCAGGGAATCAATCAAAAAGAGTTACATGTGAGAAGAACTTAGCAAAGAATGGATGCATGAGGTCTTAGACATCATGCTAAGGAATTTGGATTCCATACAATATGTAATTGGAAGCCATTTGAAGACTTTAATTGACTGCCTAATATTACCAGGCACAAATCCTATTCTTAATTTAAAATGATATCAGACAGCAATATAGAAGATGGATCAGAAGAGGAAATGACAGGAGACTTTCAAAAATTTCAGGCAAAAATGATGAGATATAACTAAGGGAAAGACCAAGCCTTTTTCAACTTTGGATAAACTATTGTCAGTGAGTAAAATAATAGCAAACTTGATTTTAGCAGCTTTCTCTTGTCATCTTTATTCCCCTTACCTTCCAAGTCTCCTAATATTTTCACATCTCTAAGGGTTCCACAAGTTTCTCTTAAATACAGATGCTGTCACTGTCACTACCATGCCTGGGCTGTTTTTGCCACCGTAAGTGGAAGCCAAGTTCAGGAACTGAACTTTTGAGACAGCTTATTCATATAACCACTGTGTGTTTGGCTCAGTCCCCAGTCTTGCTTTGTGGAAACTCATTAAGGAGTGACAAGGGTCCTTCTCTCTTTCTCTAGGCATCTTATGCTACTAACCCCTTAACTCATATCTTTTCCCCTTCTCCCTTTTGTTTTCTTCACTCTCCAGTTATTGAATGAGAATTTAGAAACATTCACTTTGGAAAAAGGATAGAAATGGGAGGATAGGCAAAGTAGTTCAAGTAATTGAGTTTTATCACAGAGCTAGAAAATGAAAGCATTGTTCACTTAAAGAAATCTTTGTCCATGTTCCCCAGGGCTGAGGTCTGTGGTTCATAGTAGACAATAGGTTTTTCTTCAATGAATTTTATTAAGCAATGGCTTAGAAAAGAGAAGGAAACTAGACATATCATTCAGTGTTAGTTGATGCTCCCAAGCCCCTTTGAATTCCTGATTATTTGAGAAGGCCAAGATCATATCACAGACCATGTTCCTTCATTCCTTTTACCGGATCCCCCCTTCATATTCTACCACTTTCCGAAAGACCACAACACTCTCTCATAATCCTTTCCATGGCATCCAGTGACAAAATAAATAAGGTCTAGGCCTCAGCTCTTACTGCTTCTCTATCAAGGAATTGCACCCAGAATTCTGAGCTTTGCAATTTCCTCCACTTTGTTACTCACCTGGCATTTTATGGTTTAAGGGAAAATCTCTATTTTAATGTGGACTTAAAAAAAACATCCAGAGAAATCCTCTCTTGTAGGATTCTAGGAGTTTTGTAAAGCTGTGATTTCAGGAAGGAGTCCCTAACCCAATTACAGGCATGCAGGGCATACAATGAATTTTGAAGATGTCCTTTCTTTTCCATGCCCATGTGCCTATAAAGTGTTTAGCATTGTGCAAATGTTAGTTCATACAAGACAACATGTTAGGTCCTGGAGAATGGGTGTGAACCGGTCCAATGGTTCATTCTTTTTCAACTGGAAGGCCCACCAGACAAGCTAATAAAGAGGATACCCTGGAGTTCATACAGGAAAAACATATAGCACCAGTTAATTAAAAAGATGATTTCTTTTCTCTATTTGTATAGCTCTGCAGTTCCGCCTAAGCCACTAGCATAGACAGTCCATAAAATCATCCATTTTATAAGGAATATTAACTTCTGGATGGAGGTATGATCTGAAAACATTTGCAGCACTGTTCATGCTTTGGGCAAAAGAAATCATGCTCCAAATAACTTTTTTTTTTATTCATTTTATTGAGATATATTCACATACCATGCAGTCATGCAAAACAAAGCATACATTCGATTGTTCACAGTACCATTACATAGTTGTACATTCATCACCAAAATCAATCCCTGATACCTTCATTACCACACAGACAAAAATAACAAGAATAATAATTAAAGTGAAAAAGAGCAATAAAAGTAAAAAAGAACACTGGGTGCCTTTGTTTGTTTTTTTCCTTCCCCCATTTTTCTACTCATCCATCCATAAACTAGACAAAGGGGTCCAAATAACTTTTGATGTTTTTCATTGGCTACAGCAACTTAGAGATTTTACATTTTTCCAGGTCTTAACATGGGGTGCAATGCAAAGTTTTACCTATTTATGGGCTGGCAAACTGGGGATCACATGCAACAGATAAAGGTTTGGGGGCTAACTCCTCACTCAAAGTTGGATTTGAAAAGATATTTCTGGCATCAACATAATAAATTTACCTTTTTTTTTTTGTTATTTTTAAATGTCTCAAACATTTGTTTCTCCAACTTTACTGGGAACAAGCGATGAGTAAGATTTGCTTAGTTCTCTACCTACATGCATTGAGAAAATTATCATCAAGTACCTCAAAATGGTGAAGCTAAGTAAAATAAATGTGTTCTTGTCAGTATCATATTCAACAAATATAATACATGAACTGAAGCACAGAGTTCAAAATTCTCCCACTCTTCATGAGAACGTATTTATAAAAGAGGCTCAGCAAAACTTTATTAAGCAGTTTCTGGAATTAAAACAACTGGGCTGTTTGCCACACCCTGTAGCTTGGAATGCAGACAATCAAGATTTAGGGGGTATAAATCTCCAACCAAATTAAGATGATGCAAACCATTGCTTTACATGGTGGAGAAGATCTGCCCTCCTCCTACTCAAAGTGCCTGTGAAACAGGAAATACGAGTTCAATTAAGATGGCTTTCAGTAATAGAAAAATAATTGTCTCATGCCAGAGAATAGTGAGAGTATATTCTTGATGATTCTATGATCAAAGGAGATTTGGCTTTTGCTATTGTGACCTCCATTTGACTGCAGGCTTGCAAATCAACACATTAGGTCCATGATAGCTGAACAATTACAATGAAAAAATTTGTTTTTGATTCTTGCTGGGGGAAGAAAAGGCCAAGATATGTCCAGGGTGGAACTAATTCAAGTTCTCTCAGAGGCAGATACAAAGTTAGCTATGTGAGAGTGTATTTTATTCAATGTGGAGACTAGGCTGGGCATCAAGTTTCCTAAAGCTTTAGCACACAGCATATTGAGGCTGTCCAGTATCCAATTTGGGGGTAATTACACTCAGCGTAATATTCTTGAGAGGTGGTTTCTCATTTCCCACTACAAAAGGCAAAGACAACATAACACATCTTGGTGGCCAGGAAGTACAATCATCTAGTCCCCTTAATTGGATTCTTCCACACATGACTTGCGATCTTCTGCCTGTGATGTACATAAGGATGGTCACACTTCATTCCCTGCAACATTGGCCCCATCTGGTGAGATGCTAAGAGATGACTCTTTAGATAAGTCTCCTATCAATTGAGTGAACTGCTGAGATTCTGGAGGAAAAAAAATATATATATCTAAATCTATATCTATATCTATATATAGGCTTGTGTCAGCCACAGCATGTTTCTGTTTCTTATAGCAACACAATCTCCTAACTGATACAGAAATTGGGCTGACACAAGCAAAATATCCCTGGGGAATTAAGGAGAAAATGGGAGTGGTTATCTGCACTGGTTGCATCTAGTTAAATTCTGTAACATTCAGGAATAGGAATTTAGCAATCCATGACAAAGAGTTGTGAAACTTCTAATTAAATCATCCTGTGTTCTCTTGGAAATGGTAAAAAGAATCAATGACTGCATGGTAAAATTTTCCTTATTATTCCTATTTCCTTATTATTCTCTATTATTACATGGTTTAAAGAAAGGGAATTATAAGGTCAACTGCCTATTTTCAAGAAATAGGAATATACAAGTGGATTTTGTCCACTTTCCACTGATCATCCCCTGCCCTCAGAAGCAGATTAATTTTCTTGTCTGATGGTTCTTTCCCAGTTGCTTGAAGGGTATTCCATAACCACTTCACCAATGCAATGAGCTTTCTTGAAGATCACTATCCATGTCTCTCTCCCCCATACTTTATCCAGACCTATTATTACTAGAGGTCACGTACAAATAACAACCAGCAAAGTGGTGTCTTAAAATGAACAGAATCAAAGACTTGCCAATTTTTTTTGGAAAAAATCTGGAGAATATACATAAGAACAAATTTTAGAGAACTTAAGATGGTGGCTAGGAGAGACAGGGCAAAAAAACACCTCTGTGAAAACTACTAGATAGAGGCCAGAAAGTGACCCAGAACACCAGTTCCAGCGATGTACCAGCTGGACAAGGTCTGCTAAATCCGTAGGGACTGTGCACTTGGTGAAATCGGGAGTATGCATTCTGAAATGAGTCAGTGAGCCTGCTGAATGTCCAGCAGCCATGCTGCAATGTGGGGAAACCGTGGGTTGGCATTTGGAGGTGGACTAGTTCTTTTTTAAAAAAAAAAAACAAAAGCAGCTGCAGATACAGCAACAAGAACCACACAGTGAAGTGCAGCAGGAAAGGGCTGTGCGAATGCCTCAATATCTGGTGTGGAAGATAGCCCTTCACACACCCACTGCTAGTTGTCTCGGAGCCAGGAGGGCAGAGGGGAGCCAAAAGGGGAAAAAAACCACTCCCCTTGCAGCCATCTTCCCAGTGGGCTGGGAACATTCCTGCCCGGCGCCAGAGACACAGCCCAGAGCTGCGCCAAGGGACCCAGTGGGATGGGAAGTGTTTCTGGCAACACAGCGCACATGCCACAATATCGGGCATGGACAATAGTGTTTTGTGCACCCACAGCTAATTGTCCTGGAGCTGGGAAGGTGGAGCTGTGCAACAAGGAGGAAATTAACACGCCCCACTCAGCCATCTTTACAGCAGGTTGGGAATGCCCCTGCATGGCCCAGTGGCCCAGGGCTTCCCTTGAGGGATGGCATGCACTTGTGATGTGGCATAGCCTTCCCTCAGCAGAGGTCCTGGAAGAGCAGGGCTGGGAAGAGGAATCCACCCAGAAATCCCAGGGACCCTATGCCAATACCAAGGACTTCTGGGTCAGCAGCAGAGACAATCTGTGGCGAGACTGAAATGAAGCTTTAGACTCTTGCAACAGCCTTAAACCTCCAGGAACACCTGGGAGGCTTGATTATTAAAGCTGCCCTGCCTACCTAACTGCTCAGACACATGCCCTACATTCAGGGCGGACAACACCAACAACACACCCAAACTTGGTGCACCAATTGGACCCCACAAGAACCAGATCCCCACACATCACAAAGACAAAGTTGGGGAGAACTGACTTGAGGGGGATAGGTGACTCGCAGATGCCATCTGCTGGTTAGTAGAGAAAGTGTATGCCACCAAGCTGTAGATCTTACAAATTAGAGATTGGTGTTTGAATAATCCTTCATATCCTAAAAGAACCCTATCAAGTAAAGCAAATGCCAAGAACCCCAAAACAACAAAAAATTTTAAAGCATATGAAAAAAACAGATGATAAGGATAACCCAAACCAAAACACCCAAATCAAAAGATCAGAGGAGACACAGTACTTGGCGCAATTAATCAAAGGACTAAAGACAAACAATGAGAGCATGGCACAGGATATAAAGGATATGAAGAAGAGCATGGCACAGGATATAAAGGACATGAAGAAGACCCTAGAAGAGCATAAAGAAGAAATTGCTAGAGTAAATAAAAAAATAGATGATCTTATGGAAATAAAAGAAACTGCTGACCAAATTAAAAAGATTCTGGATACCCATAGTACAAGACTAGAGGAAGCTGAACAATGACTCAGCGTCCTCAAGAACCACAGAATGGAAAATGAAAGAACAAAAGAAAGAATGGGGAAAAAAATAAAAAAAAAATTGAAATGGATCTCAGGATATGATAGATAAAATAAAACATCCAAACTTAAGACTCATTGGTGTCCCAGAAGGGGAAGAGAAGGGTAAAGGTCTAGAAAGAGTATTCAAAGAAATTATTGGGGAAAACTTCCCCAAACTTCTACACAATATAAATACACAAAGCGTAAATGCCCAGGGAACTCCAAATAGAAGAAATCCAAATAAACCCATTCCGGGACATATTCTGATCAGACTGCCAAATACTGAAGAGAAGGAGCAAGTTCTGAAAGCAACAAGAGAAAAGCAATTCACCACATACAAAGGAAACAACAAAAGTCTAAGTAGTGACTACTCAGCAGCCACCATGGAGGCAAGAAAGCAGTGGCATGACATATTTAAAATTCTGAGAGAGAAAAATTTCCAACCAAGAATACTTTATCCAGCAAAACTCTCCTTCAAATTTGAGGGAGAGCTTACATTTTTCACAGACAAACAAATGCTGAGAGATTTTGCTAATAAAAGACCTGCCCTACTTCAGATACTAAAGGGAACCCTACTGACAGAGAAACAAAGAAAGGAGAGAGAGATATAGAGAAATTTAACAGACATATATAGAACATTACATCCCAAATCACCAGGATACACATTCTCCTCTAGTGATCACAGAACTTTCTCCAGAATAGACCACAGGCTGGGACATAAAACAAGCATCAATAAAGTTTTAAAAAATTGAAATTATTCAAAGCACATTCTCTGACCACAGTGGAATACAAATAGAAGTCAATAACCATCAGAGACTTAGAAAATTCACAAACACCTGGAGGTTAAAAATGAGGGGGAGATGAAAACATTCATGGATAATCAAAAGCTGAGGGACTTCATCACCAATAGATTAGTCCTATAAGAAATGCTGAAAGGAATTGTGCAGGCTGAAAGGAAGGGACACTAAACAATTGACTGAAACCACATGAAGAAATAAAGATTTCCAGTCAAGATCACATGGTAAATATAAATACCAATGCTACTCTATTTTTGATTTGTAACTCCACTGTTTACTTCCTACAGGATCTAAAATACATAAACTGTAATGATAAATCAGTGGTTTGGGACTCAAGGTAAAGTATGTACTTTTTGACAAGAACTACAGAAAGGTGGGGGAATGGAAGAGTATAGGAACATAGTTTATGTGTCCTATTGAAGTTAAGTTGGTATCAAAGAAAACAAGATTGCTATAGACTTAAGAGGTTAAATTTAAGCCCCACAGTAAATACAAAGAAAGTATCAGAGAATATGGTCATAGAGATTAAAAGTAGAATATGGGTTACGAGAAGTGGGGGAAGGGAAAATGGGGAGTTAAGAAATGAATGTAGGGTTGCTGTTTGGGGTGAATGGAAATTTCTAGTAATGGATGGTGGGAAGGTGATAGCATTACAACACTCTAAATGTGATTAATCCCAGTAATGGAATGCTAGGGAGGGGTTTCCACAATTGGAAAAAGAAAAAAGAAAAAGACAGTCTAAATAGGCAATGACAATTAAATGCCAAGGATGATCCTGGATGAGATCTGAGGATGGAGGAGAGGAGGCTCAAAGGGACACAGTTGGGACATAAGAAGAAAAAAAAAAGGAAATACAGAATGTAAGCTTTGTATCATTGTTGAATTTCTTGAACTTCTTAGCTGTGCTTAATGGGATTGCATAAAAGAATGTTCTTGTTCATGGGAATTGTATATGTGAATTATATTGTTTGTTCAAGGATGTGTGCAGCTTGCTCTCATATGTTCAGAAGACAGAGCAATAGATGATGGATGGTAGGGAGGGAAAGAAAGAAATGGTGGTGTGACAGGATGTTAAAGTTGGTGGATCAGGGTATCGGGGGAGAGGGGTCAGGGTATGCTGGAGTTCTGTGTATGGGTTTTGTATTGTTTTTGCAACTGTTCCTGTAAGTTTGAATTTATTTCAAAAAAAAAAAAAAAAAAGACAGTCTAAATAGATAATGACAATTAAATGCCATAGATGATCCTGGATGAAATCTAAGAATAGAGGAGAAAAGGCTCAAAAGGACACAATTGGGACATAAGAAAAAAATGAAATATAGAATGTAAGCTTTATATCAATGTTAAATTTCTTGAACTTCTTAACAACACTTAATGTGATTATATAAATGAATATTCTTGTTATAGGAAATGTATATGTGAATTAAATTATTTGTTCAAGGATGTGTGCAACTTGCTTTCATATGTTCAGAAGACAGCAATAAATGATGGATGATAGACACGGAGGGAAGGGAGGGAGGGAGGGAAAGGACAAGGTGGTAAAGTGACAAAATATTAAAGTTGGTAGATCGGAGTATCAGTGGAGGGGGGTTTGAGTATGCTGGAGTTCTGTGTATGGGGCTTGTATTATTTTTGCAACTGTTACTGTAAGTTTGAATTTATTTCAAAATAAAAATTAAAAAAACTAATTTTAATGTGCTCATATGAGGGAGAAACATTTTTGGATCATGGTATCAGTTGCTAAGATAAAATTCACTCTTGCCATTCTGTGAACATTGGTACTTATATAACTTTGTTAAAACCTACCCATGTGTTTTGAAGAAACTACTATAGTTAATCATCACCTTCAAGTGACTATATAAAGAAACAAATGTGAAAAATTGCAAGTTTAAATAATTATGCAATTTTGGACATTTTATCAAATGTTCTCTTTTCATTCTCTCCATCTCCTCTCCTTAACTGCCTACATTTGGTATATTTTTTGATCACAACTGTAAGTGATTATATATATAAAAGATTATGTTAAGGAACAACCTTGTGTGTTTCTTCTAGAATTCTTACACTCTATTTTCTGAATCTCAAGTCTTTTCTCCTACTTGGCCATAGCAGAAAGAGAATTGAGGAGGAAAGCATCAAAACCATTGAACACTTCTCTTTTAGACCTCTTCTCCATTCCTAACCCACTTTTCTCTTTCAACAAATTATTTCTTTTTCCCTCCCACCACTAGAAGTTGCCCTTAGCAATGGCCCTGACACTTCTGTGTTACGTAAATTGCCTTTAATAATAACTCTTTGTGAACTATTTTAGAGAACAGGCAGTATTTTCTTTCATAGGTTAAAACATATTGCCATTCAATGTTGTCCAATGACAGCAGTTGTTTTCATGAAAGAAAAATCCCATTGGCCTGAAATCCAAAAAATTTCATAAGACATGTAAGCATGCTTCTTTCATTCACTCAGGGAGCAAAAGAATAAACTTTAATGTTTTTTGAGGATTACTATGAAAGCAATAGTAGGATAAGACTGAGAGAAGAAAACCAGGATGGTCAAGAGAACAGATGTGATAAATGGGTCAAAACTTATCGTTTTAAACAAAACCCAGATATAATATTAAAATACCACTCTAAGAACGAGCGTTAGGTACATTGTATAAATTTACACAAAGTATTGCAAATGACTGTTGCAAATTTATTACTCATTCTTTGCCTTGATTACTTGGAAGGTTTGGAGAGAAAGAAAATTTCATATTGAAGCTGGTTTTAATTATTTCCATTTTTTTCTTTTATGGCCATTTTTCTCGGTTGATTTTACTAAAATTTTGCAATGTTCTTGCATATCTTAGATGTAGACTCCTGTTTATAAGATTCAACCATGGCAAATTTCATCACTGAAGATGCTTGAATACATTAGGTCCATTTTTTTCTGCAAGTCAGCATCTGGTGGTGCATGTTTGCTTAGTTACCTGACACAACAGCCCACATACAAAAATAGTGTAAAGAATAGAGTAGACAAGTGCTAATGAAAATTTCACAAATAAGAGTTGTGCTCTCCAAAATGAAAGAATGAGAACATTGTGTTCTGACATTCTGAAAATCAGAAAGATGAATTAAATAGGAAAACATACGGGATATTTTAAATAGAATTGCAGATTATAAACCTACATGTGTATAAATCTCACATGTGCTACAAGTCACTTCTGTTGCTTAGCAGAGCTTATTATTTATTGTATCTGGAGACTATTTACCAGGAAGTTCTGAAAAATCCATATCCCATGAAAAATTCAAGCTCCATCAAAACTGATGGGACAAGGCTAATTGTATTAGGTGTTTCTTCAGAAACAAAATCTGCTTCTCTCTGCTATGACTTGATAATTGACATATCACTCAGAATTGTTCTGTTCATCTTGGCACCAGTTTCTACATAAAGCACATTGGAAAATTCATCAAAATACAGATTGTTAAGTAAAGAAGACAACAAATTAAGCCAAATATATGAATGGCCCACGTTAGGTCTCTCATAAAAAAGTTTTTATTTTTATGTGTTTATTTTCTGTTTTGTTAGTGGACGAAGATGCAATATTTTACTCTGAATTCTTTAGTGTGATAAAATTTCCTTTCGCAGCACATATGATAAGTCATTTTATATTACACCATGTTTTCATGTATCTTTTCTCATTGAGATTCTGTCTGTGTCCAGTAGAGGGAGGACTTACCTGCAAGGAAAATTATAAATAGACTTACATTTTTTTCCCCAAAATAATAGTCCTGGGACATCATAACTTGGTTTCAGAGATTTAGTTGATTTGAAGCTGGGCTTTACTTGAACTTGAACAGCTTTACTTGATCTTGACTCAGGTTGTAGCATTTAGGGATCTAACCCAAAACATGGGCCTGGACCCCACTTTTTGTTCCTTTTGCCCTGGGAGGATGCTGAAAGGTCCAGAAAGCCTCTCTATGGCTAATGTCTCCAGGGGAAAGTTGCCCCCAAATCTGGGCTCACCTTTCTGGACTTTTGTCTTCTTTTGGATTTTGACAGAACAATTTTTCACAACTTTATGAGCTCTCCAATGCTGTCAAGTTAATGGCTTTTATATCTTGCCCAGCTTTTTCTTGCTTTTAGTAACAATGTTGGTTCAAATTATATAGCCCCACCTTACCAGAAGTAGAATCCACTCCCATTTCTCAACTCTTTATAGCCATCCTTGTCTCTCTTAAATTTGGATGGGCATGCATAATGACCACCACATTCAATATTAAAGCTAAGTATTAAAAAAATCTCATTTACATAGATTAATGTGGATAATATTGGTTTTTAACATTACATAACTTGTTTTGCTGACTCCTAGTTGTGTTTATTTACTGTCTCTTAGCCTCTGGAAAAGGCTTTCTTCCAATTAAAAAAGCCTTCCTACATAGAAGGTTATCTATTCTTCTACTGTAACAGTGACTTTTTAAATATAATCTTAAAACTGTAAACAAGTAGGAAGTTGTAAAGAAGCTTTAAAATGTAACCTTCAAAGCTGGAAACAGGCTATAATTGAAGCTCTTATTCTCACAAAGGAGCAATATGTAAATGTAAAATCTGAAGCAGTATGTGAATGAGAAGTCTGCACCCAGATTTGAATGAGCATTCATCTAGGGTTCCCAGACCTCCCAGATATGAATAAAGCATTTTCATCTATCTCCCTAGACACCTGGAGGCACCTTTTCCAGGTGCCACCTAGTTCCTGAAGAAAACAGGAAATAACTAAAGTACTGAGGTTTTCCAAACCTGTTACATGTTAACTAAAAAGATGAACTCTCTTTGTCTCTAATGGGTTTAGCCAATTAAAGAATCACTTCGGGGAGATTACCCCAAACCTCTCAGATCCAGGTAAGGCTTTCGTCTGTCACTCTTGTTGCATATTAATAAAATAAACATCTCTCTTTGTCTCTGAACCTGCATAAAAACCAACTGAAGAAATGCTTTGGGGAGGCAGACTTGGGAAATCTTCCTCTGTCTCCTACTGGCATAAATATACCCACTTTTCCTTCTCAGCCTGGTTTGTTGTGTGACTTCTGTTGGCCACGCCAAGTGATGAACAAGATTTGAGAAGTGCCCCTTCTACACTACTCATATTAAAAGGTCCAGCTCTCAATTTCCATGTGAGACCAAGGGAAGAGATGTTTATTTGGTACAGGAGCTATATTTTCTAAACAATATAACTTCTACAATCAGTCTGTTCAAACACCATAATTACATGGAACTTTGAATAGGAAGTGAGATATGGTAGGTTTGTACAGGTTAGAGTGAAATAGTGACATATCCCAAAGTAATTTGGGCAGATAATAAAAATATATATGCAGAGCCCCCTGAATTGCTGGGGGAAAATGAGGAGGTGTTGGACTTCCTTACCTGGACTGTTGCTGATGTTCTCACAAACATTGAGGACTGACGGTTTGGTATGCCGAGCCCTCTCTCTTGGAGCTTGCTCTTATGAAGCTCATTACTGCAAAGGAGAGGCTAAACCTGCTTAAAATTGTGCCTAAGAGTCTCCTCCTGCGTGCCTCTTTGTTGCTCAGATGTGGCCCTCTCTCTCTCTCTCTAGCTAACCCACTCGGCAGGTGAACTCACTGCCTCCCCACTATGTGCGATCTGACTCCCAGGGGTATAAATCTCTCTGGCAATTCAGGTTATGACTCCCGGGGATGAATCTGGACCCAGCATCATGGGATTGAGAACATCTTCTTGACCAAAAGGGGGATGTGAAATGAAACGAAATAAAGTTTCACTGGCTGAGATTTCAAATGGAGTAGAGGGGTCACTGTGGTGGACTTTCTTATGTGCTATATAGATAACCCTTTTTAGGCTTTAATGTATTGGAAAGCTAGTAGTAAATACCTGAAACTATCAAACTGCAATCCAGTAGCCTGGATTCTTGAAGATGGTTGTATAACAATGTAGTTTACAACAGGTGACAGTGTGATTGTGTAAACCTTGTGGCTCACACTCCCTTTATCCAGTGTAAGGATTGATGAGTAGAAAAATGGGGACAAAAACAAAATGAAAAATAGGGTGGGATGGGGAGGATGATTTGGGTATTCTCTTTTACTTTTATTTTTTATTCTTATTATTTCTGGTTTAAGGAAAATGTTCAAAAATAGATTGGGGTGATGAATGCAAAACTATATGATGGTACTGTGAACAGTTGATTGTACACCATGGATGATTGTATGGTATGTGAATGTATCTCAGTAAAACTGAATTTAATTTTTTAAAAAAAGTTCCAGCTCAAAGCCAATTCCATTCAAGACACCTTCTTCTAGTCCTCCTCTCCACTTGATCACTTCCTCCCCTGAAATGCCATTTTATTTTATTTTCTATATCACTTACATAGTGCTTTTTTTCTGTTATGTGTTAATAAGCATGGTGGCCAAGATTATCTTGTTTGCCACCATAGATTGAAAACTCTCCCGAGATGATATTTAAACTTTTAGTATTTTCCCCACATTTGTTCTAGTGCTATAGATAAAATAGGGGGTCTAGCACTTGTTAGAAAGATCACTTTGACTATCTCACAGAGTGTTAGAGAATTTCCATTGTTCTCTTGATCCCACACAAGATTTTGAACACTACCTTAATTCAGTGTGTTTCGCTGAAAGAACTGTAACTGGTATGTGGATAAACTTTTCTTATTGTTAATAGTTATGACTTTCAATGCATGTAAAAAATAAAATTTTAAACTCATGATTTCATGGTTAAGGCTTGCAGATCTCATGAATAACAGGCACCTCACTGAGCTAATAATGAGATTTTTGCAAATAAATCTGGTAATCTGCTTGCAAAAAAATTCTCATTTGCTCTCAAAGTGACTTTGCAGCTCCTCCCATAAAGAGGTGCTGTCTGTTCTCCTACATTTTGAATCTGGCTCAGGGGCCCCAAAGACCACTTTCAGCTTTGATGATTCATGAGGAAGACTCACATGACTCAGCAGACAGTTGTACTCAAAGCTATGGTTTATTACAGCAAAAGGTTGGAAAGCATAATCAGTATAGGGAGAAGGCCGTCAGTCAAAGTATGGGGGAAGCCAGGCATATGCTTCTGAGGGTCCTCTCTGGTGGAGATGTGCTTAATTCCCCCAGACACAAGTTGTGACAATATGTGTGAAATGTTTCCAACCAACCAGGGAAGCTCATTTAAGACTCAGTGCCCACTGTTTTGATTGGGGGCTGATTACATAGGTGCTCTCTGCCCAGTATATTCCAAAATTCCAGATTCCCAGAAGGAAAGCAGGTGTTCAGCATCAAGCACCTTGTTTGTATAAACAGTTTAGGCATAGTGAGTCACTATGGGAATGGTGGAAACCCTCCTGAAATTCAAGTTCCCAGATGCCAACAAGGGCCAACCTTGAAAGTTAAGCCTACTACATTAACTCTTCTGTACATCTGACCCAGTTTCCTTTATTGTAAATTGATGGGGTCCTTTTTCATAAGGCCATTGTAGAGATTAAATGAGGTAATATTGATAAAGTATGTAAAAACTAGCACAGGGTAAGCCCTTAATATGTAAATGTTAGCTAAAGTTGATATAATTTGTTTTGAAGAGCACACCAACCACCAGAAGTAGATGTTGGCAGTCAAGGGCAGGTCATATGTTAACCTTTTTCTCTTCCTGTTGCCCACTCCTTTGTCCAGTGTGCAGTGGCTGCTCCATAAATATTTAATGATGATGGTAGTGGTCTCTACCCTCCAGTCTGTTCCCTCCATTTTTCCTTTCAAATCCTCTCATGTGGACTTTCTTACAAGTAGTTGAGTCTTGAGTCACTCTCTAGCACATCGTACTATAAAGAAGACTTACTTTCCAAGGTCATAAAAACTGGAAGATTTCTCTCCAAAGTTATGTACAAGAACTTTTTCATTGTTGTTGTTTTTAAACTACTAGCTCCTATTATATTTGACACTCAAACCCTTTCTGGCCTCAGATTCCAGGACAAGCTATTGTCTATCTCTCACCCGAAACTTTCTAACTCTAAATCTGAAATGACAATCATTATTTCTAAAATAAACCATTTGTTTCCATTTATTATATGGTCTTTTACAGGGTTTCAGGTACAGAGTTTTGCAGTTTTCTTTAATGATTCTTACTATCATAAAACAACAAAGTCTTGCTTGTTGTTATGCATTCCTTTTCTGAACTATACAGAGCTCTCCTAATTTTCAGTAGCATTTGTGACCATCATATTACAAACACTCTTCAGAGCAAAAACATCCATGCTGGTTATTCTTTAGCATCCTTAAATTTCTGTGCATCCTGAATACTGTCATTTTAAATAAAGAATGATTCATCCTCACAAAATCCCTTAGCCAATACTAAAAATCTACTGGGAGTCCAAGCTGTGTATCAAGTATGTTTTGTCTTCTTGGTCTATATTTAAGAACTATATAACTTTTTTACAAGATTCCTCAGAGAGAGCTCTTTATATCATCCATGAAAAACAAGCTATTCTTTCTACTAGTCTGTCCAGTAGTTTTTTTTTTACTTTTTTTAAAAATTGAGATTGTTCACAAACCATACAATTATCCAAAGATCCAAAGTGTACAATCAGTTGCCCATGGTACCATCATGCAGCTGTGCATCCATCACCACAAATAATTTTTTTTCAATTTTTAGAACACTTCCATTACTCTGGAAAAGAAAAAAAGACAAAAGAAGGAAACTCAAATCCTCCTATACTCTTAACTAGTCCCCCCGCCTTCCATTATTCATAGTTTTGGTATAGTACCTTTGTTACTGTTGATGAAAGAATGTTAAAATGCTACTAACTGTAGTATATAGTTTGCAATAGATACGTTTTCTTTCCTATATGCCCCTCTATTATTAACTTCTAGTTATAGTGTCCTACATTTGCTCTAGTTCATGAGAGAGATTTCTAATATTTGCACAGTTAATCATGGACATTGTCCACCACAAGATTCACTGCTTTATACATTCCAATCTTTTAACCTCCCACTTTCCTTTGAGTGACATATGTGACTCTGAGCTTCCCCTCTCCACCACCTTCACACACCTTTCAGCACTGTTAGTTATTCTCACAATATGCTACCATCACCTCTGTCCACTTCCAAAAGTTTAAGTTCACCCTAGTTGTACATTCTGCATATAATAAGCAACTGCTCCCCATTCTTTAGCTCTGTTCTATATCCTGGTAACTTATATTTCATGTGTATGAGTTTACATGTTATAACTAGTTCATATCAGTGAGACCCAGCAACATTTGTCCTTGTGTGTCTGTCTTATTTCACTCAATATAATGCCCTCAAGGTTTCTTCATCAGCCCATTTTTTTTTAAGATGGTTTTGTTCACATACCATACATTCCATCCTAAGTAAACAATCGATGGCTCCCTGTATAGTCATGTATTTATGTATTCACCACCATTTATTCCACAAAGAAGGAAGAAGAGTCAAAGAAGGTAGAGACAAAAGAAAAAAAAGAAAGAGAAAAAAAATTAAAAACATGGCAGCTAGGAAGTGATAAAAACAAAGATAGCATTAAACCAAAGTAGAATAAAGAGTCAGACAACACGCCAAATGCCAAGAATCCCATACCCTTCCCCTATGCTCTCCCCCCATAAGCATATAGCTTTGGTATATTGCCTTTGTTACATTAAAGGAAGCATAATGCAACGTTTCTGTTGATTATAGCCTCCAGTTCGCATTGATTGTATTTTTCCCCCAATCCCACCCTATTTTTAACACCTTGTAATGTTGACATTCATTTGTTCTTCCTCATGTAAAAACATATTTGTACCTTTCATCACAATTGTTGAGCACCCTAGGTTTCACAGAGTTATATAGTTCCAGTCTTTACCTTTCCTCTTTGCTTCTGGTGTCCCATGTGCTCCTAACCTTACTCTTTCAACCATAATCACAGTCATCTTTGTTCAGTGTACTTACATTGCTGGGCTACTAGCTCCCAAAATTGTGTTCTGAATCTCTCACTTCTGTCTTTTCCTTTCTGTCTGCAGTGCAATGCTTCGTTTAGTGTTTCCTGTAGAGCAGGTATCTTGCTCACAAACTCTATCATTGTTTGCCAGAGAATATTTTAAGCTCTCCCTCATATTTGAAGGACAGTTTTGCCAGATATAGGATTCTTGGTTGGTGGTTTTCTCTTTCAGTATCTTCAATATACCACCCCACTTCCTTCTTGCCTCCATGGTTTCTATTGAGAAATCTGCACATAGTCTTATCAAGCTTCCTTTGTATGTGATGGATCACTTTTCTCTTGCTGCTTTCAGGATTCTCTCTTTATTTTTGATGTTTGATAACCTGATTACTAAGTGTCTTGGCATAAGCCTATTCAGATCTATTCCGTTTGGGGTATGCTGCACTTCTTGGATCTGTAATTTTATGTCTTTCATAAGAGATGGGAAATTTTCATTGATTATTTCCTGTAATATTGCTTCTGCCCCTTTCCCCTTCTCTTCTCCTCTGGGATACACATGACATGTACTTTCTGCATTTCATGTTGTCATTCAATTCCCAAAGACATTGCTCATATTTTTCCATTCTTTTCCCTATCTGTTCTTTTGTGTGTAGGCTTTCAGGTATCTTGTTCTCCAGTTCCTGAGTGTTTTCTTCTGCCTCTTGAGATCTGCTGTTGTATGTCTCCATTGCTTCTTTCATCTCTTGTGTTGTGCCTTTCATTTCCATAGATTCTGCCGATTGTTTTTTTTGAACTTTCGATTTGTACCTTAAGGACGCCTAGTGTTTGCGTTATACGCTTCATCTCTTTTGCCATATCTTCCCTAAGCTTTTTGAATTGATTTAGCATTAGTTGTTTAAATTCCTGTATCTCAGTTGAAGTGTAAGTTTGTTCCTTTGACTGGGCCATAACTTCGTTTTTCTTAGTGTAGGTTGTAGTTTTCTGTTGTCTAGGCATCTGGTTCCCTTGGTTAACCCTATCAGGTTTTCCCAGACCAGAACAGGCTCAGGTCTCAGAAGGAGGCAATAGTATCACGTCTCCCTGAGGGTTTGTCTTAGAAGATTGATATACCCTTTGAGGCTTCAAACCACTGTTCTTTTCTGACCAGCAGGTGGCGCCTGTCAGCTTGTAACTCCAGACTGGTGTAAGGAGGTGTAGCCTGTGGCTGTTTTCCCCCAGGCTCTGGGGTCTGTTTCTGAATGAAAGGTGGGTAGCAGAGCTTGGCACCACCTCTTTCCTCTTAGGGAAAATACACCCCCTGGGGAGATGTCATTTGCATTGGAATAGTCTCTCTGCCTCTGCTTTCTCCACCCTTGTCTGGGTCAGAGCACTGTGAACTGAAAATGGCTGAGGCTTTCTCCACTGAGTTGAAAAAGGGACAGAAAACCCCCCTTCAGGGCCAGTCTGCAGCCACCCTCAGTTTCACCTGTCGGCCAGAGATAGCACCTGGTCCTCTGGGATCTCCCTCCCTCCCAGGGAGGTCCTCCAGCTCTCCAAGGTCAGTTGTCACCAGAAGCCTCTGTCTGCTTGTTGGGGATTCATAGCTTGTATTGAGCAGTCAACATTTGTTAATTAAAACCTCAGTTGGAGTTAGGCTGAGGTATATTTGCTTGTTCAGAGAGTGCTGCTCTCTAGCACACAAGGCTGTGCAGTTTGGGCTGCTGTGGGGAAGGGGCTCTCAGTGCAGGCCCATAGTCTTTACTTACAGATTTCATGCTCTGATCTTGGGCATTCCTCCCAATCCAGGTTGGTGTATGATGTGTGGACTATCACGTTGGTCCCCCAGCAGTTATTCCAGATTTTTTTACTAGTTGTTCTTGGTTGTTTATTAGTTGTTCCAGGGGGACTAACTAGCTTCCACTCCTCTCTATGCTGCCATCTTCCTGGTCTGTCCAGTAGTTTTTAAAGGCCTAATTCCACTCACCTTTAAGAAGACTTACTTACTTCAAGTCTTCAAAGGATTATCTCTCCTTAGTGTATTTTCCTTTGGAATAGCAGGCCAGCAAGGTCAGAGAAATGACATATAAAGTAAAAAAAAAAAAAAAACTCACAATTTAGGGTATAGACACTCATTATAAATTGTGGATCTGGGAAGATAAGCCATAAAATGTGGGTTCACCTCTTCAGTACTCTTTTTAACCAATCAGCATGGTTTAAGATAGAGGTTAGCTTTGAGAGATCAGTATGGATGAGTAAATGGCTGCATCTGATGTGAGGAACATTATTCAAAGACCCATACTTGGCCAATATTTTTCTCCATTTCTTCTTTTCTCACCAGCCACATAAAGAGTCTGCACACCACTGACATATTAAGTAGGACTAGGAACAAAACAGAAATTATCGAAAGAGCAAGTCATTCATTTTAGAGGTGAGGAACATGAAGCAGGGAGATAAGTGATGGCAGCCCTCCCACATCCCAAATGGTCTACTTGGTGAGAATTTTTTAAAAGGCATATCTTCCTCAAGATATTTTACTTCCATGAGCTAGAAATTTTTACAGTAACAAATGTATGCTGACAATGTACAACAAAGCACAACCTGCACAGACTCAGCCCCAACCCAATCAGCAGCTTTTGTTAGCAGCAGAGTTGGGGTATTTAGACTAAGACCAGTGCTCATACACCATGATGTCTCCCCACTGTGCTATTGCTGCCCTAGGGTTTATTTAATAGCTGTTTTTTTTTTTTAAAGCATTTAATGCACATTTTATTGTGAACTTTAACATATATACATAACAGTGATAACTTTCAAAGTGCTATTTAACAAGTAACAAGCAAATTTCAAAGAATGTCGTGGGTCACAGTTCCTCAACCTCAGCTATTTCCATTACTGTAAAATATAACATACAAGCAGAAAGGTGTCAACTTTTGATGTACAGCTCAACAAGTGGCTATATAGGTAATTTCAAAAATTGTTTTGGGTTACAGTTCCATAGTTTCAGTTCTTTCCTTATTATGCAATATAGGGTATATACAGAAAGGTGAAGAGTTTCAAAGCACAATTCAACAAGTGACTGTAGAGCAAATTTCAAAGAATGTTATAAGTTATAGTTCTACCATATCATTTACTTCCTTCCAGCTATTCCAACACCCCAACATCTAAATATACATATATTTATATAAAGTTTCAGTATTCATAGACCTTTATCTTGTTTGTTGCTACCCCTTCCTCTCACTTACTCTTTTTCTCCATCTTCGGAGGTGTCTAGGCAGTGACCACGCTAACTTGTTCATATTGAAAGGGGATGTTGGGATGTTGACAGTATGGGGAAGAGGGCTGCATTCTTAAAGAGGCTATTTCCTCTGGGTTTTGGGATTTGTCTGGGATGACTTTTAACAATGGGAATTTATTAGTTTACAAACTTACAGTGCTGAGGTCATGAAAATGTCCAAATCATGGCAATTATCAAGACAATACCTTCTTCCTGAAGACTCACGTGTCAGAAGGCAGGACACATGGTGGTGTCTGCTGGTCTCTCCCTTCTCTTAAGGGTTTCATTGCTTTCAGCTTCTGGCTTCAGTGGCTTCCTCTCTGTTTCTGTGGTTTTCTCTCTCAGTCTTTGTCTTTCTCTCTGTATTCATCCTGTTTACAAAGGACTCCAGTAAAAAGATTAAGACTCACTCTGAATGAAGTTGGTCCCGTCTTAATTAATGTTCCCACTCACCAAAAGATCTTCCTTACAATGGGTCCACACCCACAGGAATGAATTAGCTTTAAGAACATGATTTTCTAGGTACATAACAGCTTCAAACCATCACTCTACTATTATATATTAACTACCTTGTTTACTTTTCTTTCCCTGGAAGAGTATGTTGTGGGTTGCACTGATACAAAGCAAACAAGGTTGGTGTAGGCATTGGAAGACCTAGACTAAACTTGCTTCTGACACTAACCATCATGTGACTTTTAGCAAGTCCTACTCTTTAAATGACTTGAATTAAGTAATTCCAAGGTCATCTCCTTCCACTATCTGATCTCTTTGTGAAACACATTGCTACAGTCCCTCTCTTAATTGCTTAGTCCTACTCATGCCTTTATCTGAGTCTTCTCTTACAGACCTTTCAAACTGTTCAGAGGTGTCTTAGAATACCCTGTGCTTATGCCAGCTCATACTTCAAAAGATCCAACAATTGTTGAGTCTTTAACCACGTGTGATACATATGCTGGACTCGAGAGACAATGTGTTGCATATCTTTTCACTTAGGAGGCGTATGGAGACATATGTTGCATTGCATTTGCCTATTCATGTTTGTGTTTTCCACAGCAAACTCTTAACTCTGAAGGCAAAAACTGTGTCATGTTTACTACATTACTACATATGTAGCACCTCACCCGAAAGTCAATAAATATTTGCTAAATGAGTAACTAAAGGTTCCTTCCAATTCAAGATTCTAAATGCATTTGAGTTAAAAAGTTTTGACTTCTGCTTTCCAATGTGGGCACACTTCTGTGTCATGAGTGATTTAAATAAGCCCACAAAACAAAAAAAAAAAAAAAAAAGAAAAATGAAACAAAAGAGAAAACAGACTCAGCCAATAATGAAAAATGAAGTGTGTACATTAATTAACATGTGATAAAACACTCAAGATGCTGTGCTTAGTAGGAGCATCCATGCCCCCAGGTGGCCCAAATTGGGTAGTATCACTGAAGCCCAGCACTGCATTCACACAGGTGATTTCAAAATGTTGCCAAAACATACTGTATATGTTAATTAAAAATTGTGTTCAACCAAAATTTTGCAAAATTTAATGATAAATTCACAATTGCACATGGTGTGTCCACTTTCTTTTTATGCGCAGGTTAACATTGTTTGAAGTCATCTAACACTAGCATTTACAAGCAACACGTGCAGCATGAACTAAATCTGTTTATTCACTTTTGAGATGGCTCAGATCCAGGGTATGTAATAAAACTGGACATTAGTGTTCAAACATTTCCCTTCAATCTCAATGTTGCATTTCCATATTTGAAAAATTGCGCTAGTGGTCCTTTTCAGCCACGAAGCAATTGCGCTGTGTTACCTGTGATGGCCACTGGATGGCAGGAGTATGCCATAACATCAGAGACATTTTGCACATTGGTTTATTGGTTTTTCCTGTTTTTGTTTTTTCTACGTGCAAAACAACTAGGGTTTTTGGTTTGCGGTTTTCTGTTTTGTTTTGTTTTGTTTTGTTTTTAAGAGCAAAATGTCAAAGGGACTTTTTAGACTAAATATCAACAACCACACATTTTTTAAAAAATATGAACTGAACATAATTAATTTCTCCCTTGCTTCTTTTTTCTACCTCATACCTGGATTTCTTTATCACAGTCAAGAGCACAGGCTTTGGAGTTACATAGACAGAGGACTGAATTTTTTTCTTCATAACCCACCAACAATGTTATCGTAGGCAAATTGATAAATATCTTGAAGACTTTGATTCAAATCCGTAAGTACTATTGTTATATCACCTACCATCATAATGTATTAAATGAGAGGATGTGTGCAAATGGCTTAGGCCACAGAGTTCCTAATAAATGCTAACTCTAATAATAAAAATTATTTTATTATTGAATTCAGAACCTTGGTGAATGGGTGAGAGTTTAAATAAGAAGCCTTCATACTGAGCTTAAAAATAGGTAGAAAGAAAGAGAAGGACCAAGAACAGAAGTAAGGGGGCATCTAGCAGGTTTTTACAAGAGAAGCATTGATACACAGAGGGGAACGAACATCATTTTTGCCAAAAAGACCCTATTTGGTGTACTGATTCTGCTGTTTACTGGCTATAAGACCATACATTCTTTATTTTGCATAGCTTAGCTCAGTTTCTTTATTTGTAAATCAGGGCTCAGAATATAATCTTTTATAAAGGGCTAATATGAGATAAAGTTAATATATGTAAAGTGCTTGACAAATAGCAGGTGCTTAATGTTGCTATTTCTCCTCTTCTTTGCACACATTTATGCAAACCTACATATAATCTTTGGATACAAAAGTTTGGTTTTATTATTGTCCTGGGGCTTGAGCTCTCTCAGAAGACTATAGAAGATACAGATTTAACAATCTCCTCTGTTTCCTCATGTGTATGTTAATATTACAGGTCTTGACAATTAAAAAACTTGTATATAAACCTAGAAATACTCTTTAGTCTTCAACAACTTTCCTTAAGGCTTTTGTTTTCCGGGTAAGATGTTAATGAGTGTGGAGATGACAAGACAAAGTAGAGAAAGGAATTAAAAAAGACATAGAGGATTAATCCACTAAATGGAAATGCGGTCACTGGATGATCTATGGTTAAAAAAGATTATAAGAAATGAGCTCCTTCAAAGTGGTGTCTAAGGATTTTTTTGGAGGGGGAGACAAGAGAATTAAATTATGGATTAAAGTAAGTTGAAAACAAACAACTTCTGTCAAGGCTGGTTGATCAATGTGAAGCCTTGTTGAAATAGGTGAAGTTACAATTCATGGTAAAGAACACTAATAGTAGCGTGCTGGTTTGGATATATTATGCCCCCCACAAAAAGCCATGATGTTTAATCCAATCTTGTGTGATATTAGGGTTAGGTTGTTTCCATGGAGATGTGACTCCCTCAACTGTAGGTGAAACATTTTGATTATTTCCATGGAGGTGTGGCCCCACCCATTCAGTGTGGGTCTTGATTAGTTTACTGGAGTCCTTTAAAAATGCTGACACAGACCCAGACACTTGCTGGCTTAGCTCAGAGATGCTTGGAGTTGCAGACCCCTGACATTGGCTGATGCTTAGATATTTTGGAGAACACCATTTTGAAATGCAAATTGGGAGCAAGCAAAAGCCAGTCAAGTGCCTTCCCAGCTGACAGAGATTTTCCAGATGCCATCAGTATCTGTGAAGGTACCCTATTGTTGATGCCTTACCTTGGACATTTTATGGCCTTAAGATTGTAACTTTGTAACCAAATAAACCTCCTGTATAAAAGCCAATCCTTTTCTGGCATTTTGCATAAGGGAAGCATTAGCAAACTGGAGCAAGTAGCAATGTGAAAAATGTTCTACCTGCCCTCTTTTTGATACGTAAATGCAATTTCCATTGATTAAAATTTGTGTTTTCAAAAAGTGGAAAGATAGTATAGGATACTATTGCCATTTACAAAAAAGGATCTATGCCTCAAACAAAATAAACCCTGAAATATTTGTTTCTGCTAAGATGTCAGTTTCCTCCTCATTCTTATAGCTCTCTTTGTTTTCAAAAACAGCAGTCTATTTAGAAATGTAGAGAAACTCAGATATCCTGTCATTAGACCAATGCTTTTATTGATGAAGTGACTGAGGTCTTGAGAGTTTAGATGGGTTGTTTCAAGCTGCAGAGGTAGTTATTGGCACCATTTACCTAATTCCTAAACCAATATTCCTTTGATTTTAGCATGCTGCCTCAAGAAAAACCCACAATTGGAATTTAATTTTTTTTAATTGAACAGATTGGTGTGCCTTCCTTTATTTAGCAGGACAAAAAGGTGCTGATGGCAAAAACAAAAACAAAACACTAAAAAGATCCAAGCAGACTATTACCTAAAGTCCACATTTATGAATCCAAATTAAGAAGATACTTTCATTGGATGGCTTTAGAGATTGGGAGTGATTCCTGCCCTTTTTATGTCTTATTTATTTAGGAAGCTAGGGTGTAAACAAACTAAAGTACATTAAAATGTCTATTTTAGCTGCTGCTGATTTTGAAAACCAAACCAAGGGAATAATAGAAAAACAGCCAGATCTAGGTGTAAACTGGGTATAAAGCCAAACACTTAACTGAATTGCACACCCCTTCAATCTTTCCTTTCATTCCCAGGGTGCTAGAAAGGTGTTCAGATGCCTCCATTATATTGCTCACTCCTGCTGGCCAAAGAGGCTGAGGTTTCTCATTAATTTAATGGGAAGCTGTTCAGCCCTTACCATTCTCACCATGAATTGCACCATGGTCAGCAGGAGAAGTCATTCCCAATTTATTATTGTCTTGATAGCTAAAGTGCTGCTGCATTTGGAACACTTTAAGGAATCCATTCTCTTTTAGTAGGCTTTAGTTATAGGTATTTCAAAATAAGAACAGTATTTTAAAATATCAAATAATAAACAGCACATTAAGAGGTTTTTTTTCTTTCTGTGATAATTGTGTTCTTAAAAAAAAAAAGAGTTTGTTGGGACATAATACAAATGACGTTAGAGTGTAGTTGAGAAACAAGGATTTCTTGTCTGGAAGCTGTGGGTAATGTCCCTACTTGCAATTTACTGATTAAATGTGAATTTAAAGGAAACTTTAAAAAATATATCTACTCAGAGATTTCATTATAGCTTATAATTCCATTATATTCAGAGATGAGTAGAACCCAGATCACACAATTCCTCAGCTGGCATAGTGCTTTTCACTAAGTTAAGTTGTTCTTGGTTGGGTCTTATTTGAGGTTGGTTTGCCTGGAAGCCTGAAGGGATAAGGCAACTTGCTCTCATTACCTTTGAGTGCTTATTGAGGGTAGAGGGAAGGAAAACACCTAGTTTGACCAGGCTTTATAAAGCAGATACTATTTAAATCAGCGTGGGTTGGATCAACATGGATGTAGCCTTGGTACAATGGAAAGATCATGAACTCTGATGGGGTTTCCAATATGCACCTTCAGATTTGTTTGGCCAGAGCAGGAAGGGAAAGTTACTTTATCCCTTGACTCTTAGTTTGTTTGAGTACAGATAGGAATAAAAACATAAGTCTCAGGGGGTTTGTGTCAGGGCTAAATTGGGTAGAATATGTAAGGCATTCAGCAGAATGATTCACTCATGTTTGATGTTTAGTAAGCATTAAAACTAATTTACCACCTTTTAAGGCAAGTAACCGTTTAAACTGAATCTGAGAAAAGCTAGACATGAAGTTAGTTGTATTCCAGTTAAGTTCAATTTGACAAAGCAACTGCAAAACTTAAAAAATATGAGGAGTAATACAGTGTCTACATTTAATTTTTCCAGGAATAAAATGCCTTTTAATAACAAAATTATAAGGCTGTCTAGATCTGTGTTAGGAAACACATTTCATTTCACTCTAGCACATTTCAGTCATAGCAGTTGCTAGAATATAACAGAAACAACTGCAGGAGGCACCAAAGAAAGACTTCTAAAAGCAAGGCATTTAAACTGAGAAAGTTTTCTTGACAAAATCTGTATCATTTTATCTTTTTTTTCCTTTTGTGCTACATTGGAGATAAGATTATCATGTGTCCTATGATTGTGTTTTCTGCATATTATTGATCTGAACAAAATAGTATTCTGGGCAGAGTGTATTTTTTTGGCTTTTATCCACCAAAGTAAAGCATCAAATGAGCAATTTTGGGATCCACTTGACTGTTTTTCTTTATACAATTTTGCCATGCAGATGGACATTGGGAGATCATATGCTCCATTAGTCTTAAGAGAATTAACAACAAAATACTCTCAATTAAATTTAGGAAAACTTGCCCATCTAGTATTAATGAGGCTCTTGGCAAATATTACTGAATAATACACTGTTGTCTTTAGTGAGCTCACAATGTAGTGCTTGTTTATTGAGCTACTAGAGCAATTTACAGAGTTCTCTTTTTAGTCATGGAAATGAGAAAGAATCTCCAGATCAGTATTCATTGAAAAGCAGGTGTTATGCTTTAAAAGAGCAATTCCAAACACAGAAGTTTGCTCTAATGTAATAAACAAAGCGTTATTGGAAGAGAGAGGAGTAATTGGTCTCTTTGTTGTTGGAAGTTTAATTACATGCTTCTACCTTTGCAGAAATTTATATTTAAGGGTCTCTATTTTGCCAGTTTCCTCTTCCGTCATTCATTACCTCCACTCAAAGTTTAGATGGACAAGCTATTAGAAGTTTCAATAGAATACTTTCTCCATTTTTCCTTCATAGCTCCATTCACTCATTCATCGTTCAACAACCATTAATGTTTACTAGCCAGGACCTGAGAAGTCACAGATAAATTAATGCATAATATCTGCTTTTATGAGCAATAGAGAGTAGGCTGAATGTTTCAAGAGAGTATTTACAACTTATAAATTGAGGTTAAATGTGGAATACCTAACCCTGAAACTTTACTTGTAGAATTTTGATATACACACATCTGGAGTTTTGAACCTCTGTTAGTGGTGGTAAGGTGGATGTGATTAAGTAAATTCAACATATTCCTTGAGTTACTTCCTACCTATGTGTGAGGTGATGTACCAGGCACATAGAGAAGGAAATAATTACCACAGCCCGGTGCATCAGGACAACTTTGAAGAGAAAATGAAGTTTGAGCTTCATCTTGAATAAAATAGGATTTAGCCAGAAAGAGAAAAGTATCAAGGAATTTTCAAGCAGAGATAGCATTATAAGCAGAAAAAAAGAGAAGTGTGAAAGAATATTGTTCATTTGGAGGAACAATCCTTTACTTAACAGCATGGAAATTTTTAAACAAATCAAGTCAGAGTGAAATCCCTGAGTAATTTTCTCCTCAGAAGGAAAATCATGTAGGACAGGGTGAGGGCTTTGTAAGTTAAAGAGGTGATAATGTGTTTTCAGGAGGAAGCTTTGACACTACTTGGTGTTGATAAAGAAAATACGGTTAAAAATTTTGCTGTCACTAGAAAGGTCAAAAATCTTTGGGTGAAAAAAATTGGCTAGAAAATATAGTGTCATTGTAAAATTGGCAGTGGTATCAAAGGAGTAATTGACAAAATGTCCATGGTGCTAAAACTGTTTAAGCAGACACACTCTAAAAGGCCCTGCGTTTTCTGAAATGGACGTAGTTTAGTGTGGGTGGTGGAGAGTGGCCCACTCAGGTGAGGTTGGAGAGTCAGATTGGGATCAGATTGTGAAAGCCTTGAAGGACAGTCTCGGGAAAGTTCAATTTCTCCAATAGGCAGAGGAATGGCGTGACCAATCAGTGCTCTAGAATAATCATTCAGACTGAGGTTTAGATTGGACAGGGGAAGACATTGATGGCAAGGAGGTCCATTGGTAAGCTAGAGAAGCTGTTGAGAAAAGCAGTGACCAAGGACTGAACAGAAGAGTCACTGCAGGATGAGAGAAGAGTGGTGGATGCTGGATGTGTTTTAGAGGTAGAGCTGGCAGGATCGCACTCCCTTTATCCAGTGTGTGGATGGATGAGTAGAAAAATGGGGACAAAAACTAAATAAAAAATAGGGTGGGATGGGGGTGTGATTTGGGGGTTCTCTTTTATTTTTATTTTTTATTCTTATTCTGATTCTTTCTGGTGTAAGGAAAATGTTCAAAAATAGATTGGGGTGATGGATGCACAGCTATATGATGGTACTGTGAACAGTTGATTGTATACCATGGATGATTGTATGGTATGTGAATGTATTTCAATAAAACTGAATTAAAAAAAAATAAAAATAAAACAATTATATGGTATGAAAATTTAGAAGTATTAGGGCAATAGAAGGTGGTTATAAGCAGCCAAAAGGCAAAAGATTTGGGACCTTACTTCTACTTTCACCATGTAATCACCTTCCCAAGTTGAAACTAGGTCCTGGTACTTTCACATTTTGCATTTATATTTTGAAACTGTTTTAATATTAATAACATCTTATAATTGTAGTGATTATTTTTTTCTTCAAACACATGTGGAAACAACACCCAATGAGAACAAAAGCTATTTATTCAGAGCTTGCTACAGCAAGGGAGTTGGCCACCATCAGTTGCATTTGGCAGAGACTCAAAAGCAGACAGAGGAGTGGGAAAGCTTTACAGTGAAAAAAAACTGAAGAGTTCAGGTGAGTCCTGATTGGAGGCTCTTGGCATGGGGAAGCTAGAAGAGGGCTAACTAGAAGTGTGGCATCCTATGTGATTGGTTAGGGGAACATATTTGGCTTTCTTCAGTTGATTTTAAATTGAAAGGGGCAGGGGGAATTAGGGAAGCTGTCTGTTATCAATCAAGTCCTGGTTATTTGGGGTTAATTATTATAGGAATTGTGGTTTGACTTCCTGGGATGTTTGCTATAGATAATAGCTAGCTTCCTGGACTGATTGTTGCAGGTAGTAGGCTAGATTTTCATGGTCTGGTTACTGCTGATAGTGGGTCAGAGTTTCCTGGTCATTGTCTGTTTGTATACTCAGTTGCTCACATGCTTTATTTGAGTTTGATCAATTGTATATTTGTTTGGGAATTGAATGGTTTCAAATAAAATTGCATCTCCAAATTTCATTGGGCATTAATTAAAAATTTTGCTTCAATATAAAAATTTGCTGTATGGTAGCTTTTAAGAAACCCATTAGATCCATATATATTGAACAATGTGTCTACAGTAACAGATGATCTGTATCCCATTGACCGGGCCAATGGCAGAACACGCTGCTACCTAGGTACAGGAAGGGTGGAAATAACAGGCACACAGTGCCTCATCCTAGAGAGGTTCGGATGCCCAAATAACCACTCCTCTTAGGGTATAGATGAGACTCTGAAAGTCAAAGAATTTGCTATGTAATAGTTGTTAAAGGATTTTGCATGGATTTAGTTTGGGGGACAGCTATGTGGCAAGTGTATATGTGTCTGTGCATGTCCCATGTCAACCTAGAAATAAATAAAGCTGCATGGCAATAAAGGCATTTATTTGGAATCTTAGAATTGCAATTCAGGGAGCACAGAGTCAGGTAGCAACTCAAATTGTATCCTGTCTTGGCATTTCCAGGCAAGTGTTTTAAAGGAAAAGAATGTTATACAATTTGTTTATGGTTGGTGTATATTTGGGGTATCTAATTGTCCTTAGTTTAGATAGGTAACAGACTTTTTTATCTTGTGGTTTGTTTATGGTGCCTGGTTTTGAAGAACATTGTTGCTTTCGACTTTGCATACTTTGGCAGTTTGTGATATCTGGCTGAGACCTGCCTAAGACTAACTTCCAGAATCATCTCCTATTTTAAGTTTCCTAGCAACAGAAATTCTATTTTGTTTTGTTTCTTTTAACACCCTGAGCACCAGTGTTTTTCTCTAATCCAAAACCACAATCTCTAGAGAAACCTGAAGATCATTGGCATGAAATATGGTTTTGAGGATGCTTGTAGCATAGAACCAATATACATGCGTTCATTTTGAACTATGAAGTTGAAAAATGTTTGGGCCAGTCTTAGTAAGTGCTGTGCTTACCTGCAGCTGTTGATTTGAACACCCAGATCATTCAAAAATATTTATTAAGCTTTTAGGTATATGATATAATGCTAGAAATATATTGGATAAAAAAAAAGGGAATAAGGCCTGGTCCCTGCCTGAAGACAACTGATTAACTAATTGGGGAGAAAGGGACAAATGGAGGAGGAACTTAGCTCGAGAAGCATTAGAGGAGAAAGATCACATTCCATGTGGGGGCAGGAAAGGTGTCAGGGCCTCTTTGGTGTTTTTTCCTTTACCTCTTATCTTTATTTTTATCTATATTTTACATAATGGTGAATTGGCAGATCTTAAGTGTTTCAGCTCAATGAGTTTTTTTTTTTTTTTTTTTGCTTAACAACTTTTTTTTTTTAATTAAATTCAGTTTTATTGAAATACATTCACCCACCATACAATCATCCATGGTATACAATCCACTGTCCACAGTATAACATAGTTATGCGTTCATCACCGCAATCTATCTCTGAACATTTTCCTTACATCAGAAAGAACCAGAACAAGAATAAAAAATAAAAGTGAAATAAGAACACCCAAATCACCCCCCCATCCCACCCCATTTGTCCTTTAGTTTTTATCCCCATTCCTCCACTCATCCATACACTAGATAAAGGGGGTGTGATCCACAAGGTCTTCACAATCACACTGTCACCCCTTGTAATCTACATTATTATATAATTGTCTTCAGGAGTCCAGACTGCTGGGTTGGAGTTTGGTAGTTTCAGGTATTTACTTCTAGCTATTCCAATACATTAAAGCCTAAGAGGTATTATCTATATAGTGCATAAGAATGTCCACCAGAGCGACCTCTCGACTCCATTTGAAATCTCTCAGCCACTGAAACTATTTTGTCTCATTTTGCATCCCCCTTTTGGTCAAAAAGATACTCTCAGTCCCACGATGCTGGGTCCACATTCATCCCTGGGAGTCATAGTCTGCATTTCCAGGGAGATTTACACCCCTGGGAGTCAGGTCCCACGTAGGGGGGAGGACAGCAAGTTCACCTGTAGAGATGGCTCAGTTAGAGAGAGAGCAGCTCAATGAGTTTTGACAAATATATTACCCACTCTGTGTAAACCACACCTCTATCAAGATACAGAACACTGCCATTACCCAGAAATTTCCCTTGTGTCATTTCCCAAACAATCTTTGTATCTCCTACCTGTTAAAATAACACATTAGACAAAATATTATCAACATGAGTTTATTTGAGCAGTTAAAGATGAATCAGGGCAGCATCCAAACCATAGGTGGAAAGGCTCTCCTGCAAGACAAAGAAGAAAGGAAGTTTAAGTGGGTGAATGCAGAAACTTGAAACAAAAATATTTGATTGGTTACCCTAAAATTCTTTTTAGGAATTTGGTGACCATAGGGTTAGGTATGGCATCTAGTGCACATCGGACTTCCCTACATTAGTTTGTTCTTATACAATCTATTGTCTCCATTTGTTATATTTATCATACCAGTGGTAACCACTGTTTTGACTTTTTCCACCACTAATGAATTGTACCTTGTCTTAAACGTTGTCTAAATGGAATAATATAGAAAATACTTTTTTGTGTCTCTCTTTATTTTGCTCAACATTCTGTTGAGATTCATCTATGTAGTTGTATATTTCAGTAATTCACTCCCTTTTTCTTCTAAGTAGCATTCCAATTTATGAATATATCACAATTTGTTTATTATCTTGTTGATGGACATGTTTCCAGCTTTTAGCTATAATGAATTTTTTTGTGCCCATATACTTTTATTTCTCTTGGGATTAATGGAATTGTTGGGTCATAAGGTAGATATTTGTTTAGATTTATAGGAAACTGCCAAACCTTTTTTCTAAAGTGGTTATATCATTTTATATTTCCATCAGCAATATGTGATGTCTCTGCTTGTTCCAATTCCTCACCAACATTCAGTGTTGCTTTTCTTGTTAGTTTTAAGTAGTCTAGTTTATGTATTATACTATTTCATTATGGTTTTACGTTGCATTTCTCTACTAACTAATGAGGTTTGGCACTTTTTCATGTACTTATCGACTACTCATGTATCTTCCTCTACACTGGCTTTTGTATTTTTGGATGGGATTTTGGCAGCTAGTGTTCAGGGGTGGAGAGAGGATTCCAGATAGAGGGAGAGCCATTGGCAAAAATACGATGTGTTTTTTAAACACAGGGAGGAGAGGAGGCATATGTTGGCTAGTCTTAATGATAAAGATGGTCTTTAGAAGACATTCATCCATATTTCCCAGTAGATTTGAGATGCAAATTAAATTTTAAAAACTGTGCAATCTGTCATCCCTATTTTTAAAATTATTAGGCAAGTGATACATTTTTATATTGAACATTTAGGAAATACAGAGAAGTCAAAGAAGAAAATAAAATTAACTGAAATTCAATTATATAAAGATAACTGATCTCTTTTTCTCTCTCGATGTGTGTGTGTATATCAGAGAGAATACAAAAATAGAATATAATACTATTTGTTAAACTGTTTTGTTTTCAATTGACAGTATATAATCATTTATTTCTATAGATTCAATATTCTATAATATACTTTGAAATGGCTGGTTAGTATTTAACTGCATAAATATGTCATAATTTATAACAAATTTAATAGTCTTAGGCTTTTTAGTTGCTTCCCATTTCTCACCTATGAACAGTATTTCAATAAACATTTATTGAAGCTAAAACTCCAAATATTTATTGAAGAATTCTACTTTTCTCTACTTGAATTGAAAAGCTAATTTTACTATGTATTAAATTCCTGTAAATATCTGAGTCTCTTTCTGTCTTTATGCTGTTTCATTTACCTTCCTGCACTTCCTACTTTTGTTCCACTCTATTTTAATTATTTTTCTATTACTTAATACAGCATGGCATATTTTCATTACTTCCTCTTTTCAAAAATCTCTTAGTCATTCTCTTGCCTTTATTCTTCCAGATAATATTTTTACTACTTTTGCCATTTATTTGTCTTGCAAAACATTTACAAATTAATTTGGGGAGAATTGACATTTTTAAAACAGTGAATCCTATGAGTCTTAACTTTAGTCACTCAACTTTATTGAAAATAACATGTATTTTATTTTTATAAATAAAATATCAGGTTTTGAATTTTCTGTAATAATAATTAAAACAGCGTGATACAAGGGCAGGAACAGACAGACAAATCAGTTTATCAGCATATAAAGCTTAGAATTTGCCTTTTTGTGTAATTAGTTTTTAATAAAAATTTCAATTGCTTTGCCATGTGTTTATTCAATTTTTGCGTTAGTTTTCAGTAATACATATTTTCCTATAAAGTGTTTATTTCATTCAGAGTTTACAAGTTCTTAGTGCAGAATTTTATATTCTTTAACATTGCTATCCCTGGCAGTGCTTCTCAACTTGGGTGGGGAGAGATTTTGCCTCCCCAAGGGACATTTGGCAATGGATGGAGACATTTTTAGATTTAGATTTTAGATTTAGACATTTTTAGATGTCAGAGCTGGGTGTGTGTGTGTGTGTGTGTGTGTGTCGGGCTGTGTTTGTGTGTGTGTGTGTGTGTGTGTGTGTGTGTGGCAGGGGGGCAGCTACTGGCCTCTAATGGCCTCTAATGGCCTAAGGATGCTGCTAAACATCCTTTTCCACCTGTCTGGTGCATTTTCTCTTTGCTTATCATTACAAATATGGGTGCATAGAGAAGTGATTGAATAAATAAGATGTTGGAGAAAATTCTATGCCTACCGTATTTGGGGATCTATGCGATTTCTTTCAAAGATTGTTTTGGTCCCAATCAAACCTTCTAGGTCTAGTAAAAAGAAAGAGGAGGACAATGAAAATGGGAAAGAGGGGAGGAGGGAAGATGTGAGGAAGGGAGGAAGGAAGGAAGGGAGGAAGGAAAGAAGGATTGATTTACTCTAGTGTAGTTTTTCTTGCCAAACTACAGGGCAATTACCTCTGGAGAGAAGGGTGTGAACTAAAGCCGGAGTCTACATCAGGCAGTTTTGTCCCTATGCCAAAGAGTTCTATTCCCTCTTTGTTAGCTGGGATAATGTCCCTCTTCTCAAACTGGCACAGCATGTCTCTTTGGAGGCCAGCTGTGGCAACGCCCCCATTCTACTTGGCTTGCTCTATGATCCAAGAGTAAACTGGGAGAATATTATGCACAGTTATCCCATCCTTGTTAGCTCCAGATTTGCAACTCCCCTCCCAATACTGCCTGTCATTTTCCTAATTACCATTTTTACTCCAGCCTCTACTGCTGGGTACTTGGGATCAGTTTGTAAATTGTGAGTTAGCCAGCAATTTTCTCAATCTAGTCTTGCTTGGAATATATTCTCCAGAAACTTCTTGATGTTTTAAACAAAGTTTTGTTTCCATCCCTAATTTTCAGAGCTGATACAATTTTCCATATTTTTAAAAATTCCTTTGGTCATTCCACTGGGAATTTGGGAGAGTAAGAAATTAAACAATCTGTCTTTTAAATTTTAAATTAGAATATGTTATCAAGCATTCCACAAAAGCAAAACACTATTAACTCAATGAGAGATATTGAAATATCTCTTAATCTTTGTGATTCCCAAACTCTGGGCCACAGATTGGCTGCATCAGAAATATGTGGGGATAATTTTATGAATGGAAATGCTTGAGTTCTTTCTCAGAGATTGTGATTCAAGGAAGTATGGTGTGGAGCCAGGGAATATGCATTTTTAGCCTCTTCCCGAGCAATGTTTATGGTCATCCAGATTTGGGATTCACCACCACAATGGCCAAACCCTTATGTCTTATTACTATATTTTAAATTTTATTCTCTTCTCCCATTCCAATTCCTAAGGATAACAGAGTACCTTTTAATCTTTTATTTTTGTGAAAGCAAATTTAAATTAATTTTTTCTTTTGGAATTTCATGATACTTGTTAAGATAGATGAAGACCTCATGAAGTGTGGCAACAAGAAACCCTGCTCTAAGTATAGAATAGTCGTAGCTACTTCTGAACAGAGTGCTATTTGAAAATGAGATGGTCATCTTCAACTTCTCTGCTGGAATCTTTAAATCTGGAGAAACCATTTCATCATGTGTTTGGTGATTATTTGGGAAAATCCTATGGTGTCTTTTTAAGATCGTGTAGAATTCATGGTGGGAAAATGAGAGGAACATCTGGATGCTTTGCAAGTGCTTTCATGAGTAGGACGTTCCAGGACAGAAAGGAATGCATTGTATGGGAATTTTTTAATAAAAATGTCCTATTTCACGAAAATGCTTTTATCAGTGTTATTTAGAAAGGTCAGTACTGGCTTTATTCTCTGGAGTAACAAGCACAGACATGCCTATTGCTAAAGATTTGGTGACTCAATCTTTTTCTCTCTCTCTTCCTTCCTTCCTTCCTTCCTTCCTTCCTTCCTTCCTTCCTTCCTTCCTTTCTTTCTTTCTTTCTTTCTTTCTTTCTTTCTTTCTTTTTTGTGGGGTTGGGTTGGCTACAGTGATTTAATTCAAATCCACTGATATTGATTAGAAATGTTTGGGCTTAGAATGGCATATGTAAATATACGGAAATGAAAGTCATTTTAACACTTTGTTTTTAACCTAGAAACTCTGCCCTCTGGCATTCAAGCATCTGGTTCCCCTTATCTTGCCTGCCAAAGCTAGCAGCCAGCATCCCTTAAGAAAGGGATTAGATGTAAAGTCCTGATAAATCCCATTCAGTTTGAGCTCTGTACCAATAACAGAAGGACTTTTGTTATCCATCTGTCTTTGGATGAAATGGGGAGCTTTGGTGCTGGCACCACAATGAAATAGAAGGTTACGAGTCTATCTGTGATTGTATTTTAATTCAGATTTCCATCTAACGACACCACTGAGTGATGACATACACCACTCTGCGTCACCAAAATAAAATTGTATAAGGCTCCTATATAATTCTGAGTCAACTAACCGTAACACCCAAATCTAGATGGACTGCATAGACAAACTGCAGGTTTTCCATTTGGTTTGAATCTCATGGTATCCAATCTCTAATTTCTTCAACCTCTTATTCTGTCTATAATTGCAAATTGTAACTCCAAGCAGAAAAGCATTTGTAAGGCTAAGGGGCTTAGATCTACATCTTTCAGGATACAAGAGATTAAAAGTAAAGCTTTTGTGTAGATCATGGCATCATCATCAAGAAGAGACAAAAAACATCTTACTATCTCTAATTTAGAAGGTGTGCATGTAAGATAGGTAGGAAAAGAGGTATTTAAACACAAGGGAAGGGTAAATGCACAAAAGGGGTATAGAACGACTTTAAGATTATGAATCCTTCCTAGTGTTTCAAAGCCACTAAATTCCCCTAGGGCACAAAGATAGAACATGTGTGTTCACACACACACATGTGCGCTCTCACACACACGTGTGCACACACACACACATGTATACATTCCCTCTTTCACATGCTCACGCCCACAAATTCAATGGCCTTTGGCACTATATCCATTTTGCATTGCTGCATAACAAATTATCACAGAATTTGTGGCTTAAGATAACATAAAGTTATTTTCTCATAGTTTCTGTGGGTCAGGAATCTGGCACGTTTTAGTTGTGTTCTCTGCTCAGGGTACTACGTGTCTAAATGTTGCTGGCTGTGTCCTCATCTGGAGACTCCATTAGGGAAACATTTATTTCCAAGTTCCCTCAGGTTGTTGGCAGATTTCATTTTATTGAAATCGTGCGACTATGGTCCTTGTTTTCTTGCTAGCTATTGACCAGGAACCACTCTCGTGCAGGCCGCTCTCCATAGCCTAGAAGGCTCTTCCATAGGTCTTCTCACACATGGTTATGTATTTCTTCAACACCAGCCTTGAGAGTAACTTATCAGGTCAGACCCACCCAGGATAATCTCCTTTTTGGTTAACTCAAAACAACTCATCAGGGACCCTAATTACAACTGCAAAATTCCTTCACCTTTGCAGTATAGTATAAGCTAATCACAAGAGTGATGTATCATCATACTCACAGGGGGTCTGCTTGCACTCAAGGAGAGGATTTTATAAGACATGTACACCATGGGGCAGGGATTTTGGAGAACCATCTTAGAACTTTGCCTATCACAGTCACCCTAATATTCATAGCCTTAATCCATATACCCTAACTCACTCTGCACTCTACTGCACGCTAAAAAAACTCTACTTTTTTTTTTTTTTTTTTTTTTTTTGCATACTCAAGGTTTTATTTCATTTCTGATTTCATTACTTCTAACCCTTAGCCTGAGCTCCTGGGTCACCACTTGAGGTCCTTGGTGACCTGGGCTGGTTGAATGCCTTAGCTGAAGACTTTACTTAGCCTTATGTACTTGGTCAATTTTCCCATCAGAACAATCTCGACCCTAGGAATTGGCATCGGAGCAAAAAGCTCCCTGATTGTTGAACACTTGCCTGCTCAATGTCTCAGATGTTTGTGAAGTCTGTGATTCTATGCAAGAGAGAAAGAGAAGAGAACTGAAAATCCCTCCAGAGTCAGATGTATGTTTATAAACAGCCTTTTAGACTGTGAAGAAAATGAAGAAAGGAAATCCGTTCTATCCTGTCACCCTCACAATTGCAGGATTGGGAGAGTCCCTTGCAGATATTAAATGTCCTTTGAAGCTTCTGGGTGAAGTGTCTTTCTGGTCAGCTGGCTCAAGGTGCTGTGCAGGATTAGGAAATGCATATTCCTAAAATCCTATATTTTAATTCAAAACATATTTCTCCATAGAAACAAGGTTTTAAACACTTTTTAGATTACCAGGTCAACCTACAAACCCTTTAACAAAGAAAACATGATAAGATACCACAAATTTAGAACCGTTCCCAATGGCTGCATGTTTGTATTAGAATTCTACCATTTGTTCTCTTTGAAAATTTGGTTTAGGCACTGAACCAAACCATGCAGGGACCCATTTTGGAGAGTGGAGAGCTGTTATCCTACTTTCTAAAATTATTTTCTTGGGTAAGAGTTAATGACTGATGAAGGGAAATCATGTTGGGTAAAGAGAGCTAAATTGCAAACTTCAGGCTCTTCTCTCAAAGCCTAAGTAAGGAATTGAGTCTCACTTATGGTGGAGTGACCTGCCTCTCTCCAAACCTTTTTCATTCTTTAAGAATATATATATTTCTTTAGTTTTTGATCTGAAAAAGCTCCAGCAAGGCCATGCTGTCTCCTGGTCAGATTGAGAGAGTCCTCTGGGAAGTGTATGTGTGAGCTCTGATCTTGCTTTACAAGGAGATCAACATCTTGCCTTTGTTGCTTGAGATTATTCACTAGTTTCTCCTATTACAAACCACCTTCATGTTGAGAGTTGGACAGGGGGTGAAAGGGAATGTGCACATTCAGTTTCTAGGGGAATCATTAAGCAGCTTTACAGAAGCAGGACTGCCTCAGTGTCATAGCTACAGAGTCAAAGTTCAAGTTTTTGGGTCATAAGAGAGAAAAGGTATTCTGGAAGTTTTGTGGAACTAGACTGGACCAAGGCCTTTGAGGGATAAGGGAAGGGGAAGGAAGCACTTATTAGGGAGGCACTTCACAAATATTCTAATTTTAAGATGTATTCTCCATGATATATAATTACCACCACTACTTTGTAAATTAGGCAAAGTCATTTCTATTTCGTAGGTGAGAAAACTGAGGCCTGGAGAGATGGTCACAATTAGTAATGGTAGAATTGTAATTTAATCACAGGTCTGTATGATTTTTTGAAGCTTCATTCTCTCCCCTCATCTCTTTTACTCTACACTAGTGGTTCTCAACTAGGGGCAATTTTGCCCCCTCCCCCCAGAGGGTGTTCAGTAAGTCTAGAGTCATCTTTGGTTGTGACAACTGGGTGGGAAAATGCTAGTGGCATCTAGTTGTGTAGAGGTTAGGGATGCTGCTAAATATCCTACAATACACAGCACAGCCCCACAACAAAGGATTGCCTGGCCCCAAATCTTAATAGTGCCGAGGGTAACAAAAAATGCTCTACACACAGTCCAGTGTCTCATCAACTCCCATATATTCAGCAAACACCCACTGATGATTGCAACATTTATATCCTATCCCAGATATCTGTCAAGAACTTTGGACTTATTTATCCAACTGACCCCTGGAACTCTCTGGGTGCTTCACATATACCCAAACTCAAAATACTTGGTCATCAAATATTCAATCAGCATCTAGGTTTTCAATTGTGATGTAAAAATCACAATTTTTTGTTTACAGTTTATTTCTTAGAATCAATTATACAAATAAGGGCTACACATTTCGATTGGTTGGTATACCTGTGAAGACTCTTCTAATCTCTACTTCTCCTCCATTTCTTTTTTGTTTCTTGTAATCTATTTGTTAAAGAAAGCAAGTCCTTTGTCCTGTCATTTTTGCTGATTGTAATCCATGTTTTTAAAATTTCCTATGTTAGTAACTGATCTGGAAGTTTGATTAGATCAAGGTTCATTTTTATAAGCAAAACTAATTAATATATGCATATATTCTTCCATCAGGAGGTACATAATATCTACTTTTCTCTCTTTTGTGATGTTAGCAGCTATTGCTGATCAATGCCTACCTCCATTAACACATCCAAGGTTGCAAAACGGTGATGTAATTATATCAGTCCTTCTTCATTCGCTAGCTGGAGTAATAAAGAGAAACTTCCCCTCATATAATATTGGTTCCCCTTTGGTACAATCATAAGAGAAAGGAAAGATAAATGGTTGAATCTTCCCCATTATTTAACAGTTTTCAGAATAATGACCTAGATTTCTAGAACTCTTTAATGTCAACCAATTAGCTTTATTTTTGATTAAAGTATCATTATAGACTTTTAGACTGAAACATATTCAATGTTTCAATCCATTATAGTTATCATTTTTGGCACTCAAATTATCCCATCTTTGTCAAGTGGGAGCCTTTTCATTTTCCTCCATACGTTGGGGATGGGGAGGGTAAGGAGAAGAAACCAACCTGCTAAGCTCTCTAAAAAAATCTTAAGTGTTCAGCAAAGATGGCTGCCCAGGATGACTCTCCTTGTATCTTTTCTATCTGAGGTTGGGACATTCTTAGCTCTGCTGTTACCTCACTTATTTTCTCTTGTTCATACACAGGGCTATGGTTTCCTTTGTCTATCTGATCCTCTTTTATTTCTATATTTCTGAAAATTCTTTCTATTTCATTTTGTAGATGGTATTTCCCCCCCTTTGGTATTTTTTTTTAAATAATTCAATTTTATTCAGATATATTCACATACTATACATCATACAAATCATACAATCAATTGTTCATAGTACCACCATATAGTTGTGTGTCCATCACCAAAATTAATTTTTGAACATTTTCATTACCACACACACAAAAGTAATAAGAATAAAAATTAAAGTGAAAAAGAACAATTAAAGTAAAAAGATTACTGGGTGCTTTTTTTTTTTTTGCCACCATTTTTCTACTCATCCATCCATATACTGGACAAAGGGGAGTGTGATCCACATGGCTTTCCCAATCAAATTGTCACCCTTTATAAGCTACATTGTTATACAATCGTTTTCAAGATTCATGGGTTCTGGGTTGTAGTTTGATAGTTTCAGGTATTTGCTGATAGCTATTCCAGGTCATTAGAACCTAAAAAGGGTTATCTATATTGTACATAAGAGTGCCCACCAGAGTGACCTCTTGGCTCCTTTTGGAATCTCTGCCACTGAAGCTTATTTGATTTCCTTTCACATCCCCCTTTTGGTCAAGAAGATGTTCTCCATCCTATGATGCCGGGTCCAGATTCCTCCCTGGCAGTAATATTCCACGTTGCCAGGGGTATTTACACCCCTGGGTGTCAGATCCCATGTAGCGGGGAGGGCAGTGATTTCATCTGCCAAGTTGGCTTAGCTAGAGAGTAGATGGTATTTTCTCTTGTTTCCCAAGGCTGTTACTAATCTTGTCTTTGAAACAATACCTTTTTTTTCTCTGGGGGAAAAGAGCTATCTGGGTAAAAAGAGTTGGGAACTGAAGAACTCCGCTTTCTTGATCTAATGTCCAAGACATCTTCCAAAAATGTAAACCGAACTGTTCCAATTCCATGATTAAAATACTTAATGGCTTCTCCCCACTTCCCCCCTTCAGAATCAACTCCAAACCATTTAAAGAGCCCTTTGTCCTCTCAATCCTGATTACCTCCTGGCCTTGCAAAACTCCAGCCATGTGGAATCTCTTGTAGTTTCCCAAACTTGCCACAGTTTCTCCAGCTTATTGTTTGTTTGTTTGTTTTCCTTCATTATGTTCTTTCTGCCTGATTGTCTGGAGGACACTACCCTCTCTCTCATCTTTGTCTCCTTAACTTTAAGTTCTATCTTAGGTCTCAGCTTAGATGCCATTTTCTCTGAGACGTCTTCTCTGAATGAGGTAACTATGTGTCCTGGTTTCCCTGGGACACATAGTTTTAGATTATGCCTGATGAAGATCAATTAGTGCCTGTTAATTATTATTTAAAAAAAAATTATGCCTGTTATTTTTAATGCACACTTTCACTATCAAGAGCCTTCCAGTTTGAACAATCACCTTACCTCTGAATCCACAATCTAAGAACTGTGTTATATACCCTTCTTATGGTCTTCCATAGCATCTTATAACTGCATATGGCATTTTTCACATTTGATTATAATTTCTTACTTACTTGTTTGTCTCCTTCAGTAGATGGACATTCATTTTTTTTTTTTTTTTTTTTTTATCCCAACTACCAATTATAGTGCTAGGTATATAGTGGTCAAAACAAAAACAGAACCACTAGGAGTGATAGATAATAAGGAATTTATTATAGATCATTGACTGGATATAATTGTGGGAACTTGTTAAACGATCCATGAAAGTCTTTTGTTTTTGTATCTGGATCTGGAGCCTGAGGCCAGAGAGGCAGGCATCCAGGAAAGAAAGATGGAGGTAAAGCGGTGAAGAGCAAGAAGAAACTGGAACCCAGGAAGACAAGCAGGAACTCACAGGATGGACTAGAACCCATGCCAGTCTTTCCAAATCTCCAGTATTGATGTGTCAGGTGATCTGTAACAGAAACTTGAGCCCTTTGTCATGGAGCTAAGGATTCACCTGGCCCAGAAACTGGGGAAATTGAAGGAGGATCCAGTGGGAGCCCAAGGAGCTGTGGACAGATATCTGTCCCATGTCACCAAGGTAAGATGGCAGAGGACTGCAATACACATGAGTTCCCAGCAGCATCTGGTAACCTGCAAAGATCTTCCAAGCACAAAAATAATGACTGCTGCTTCATTTCCATCTCCCAAACCTTACTCAAAATGTCATTTGTGGCCCAACATGAACTAGGAATGCAGGGATGAACTGAGCTAAATTGACACAACATAAATCCATGCATACAGTCAATGTTATTTGTTAAATAAATAAATTATACCAAGCCTAGTGACCTTACCACAGCTTCATGATCCTTCTCTTACAGTGGAAAAGGCCCTTAGTACCCTTCTATCCTCTGGAATCTTCTCTGGTAGCTTTTATGTCAGTCTTGCCCTACAGACTTTGAGGGTATTGAAAATTTTGTTATGAAGTTGAAATTTTCTTATTAAAACAATAGGGATGAACCAAACATATTAGATACAATACTTCAAAGATTAATGTGAATCATGAGAAATGGCTAATTGATTAACTCACAATGTAGGTAAAATGCAGAAAATTGAAGAGAGAGACTGCTGGGGGAGACACAGACACACTTAGTGGCCATCTCCCAGCCCTCGCCTACCCCCGGCTCCTTTTCTATTGTGTGCAGATATTTTAGTCTGTTTCCATTGCACAGCCCAGGGGAGATGTTAGGTCTAATAAAAAGGCCTGACCATAAGGTAAATCCAGAAACTGGGAACAAGCAGCCCCAGATGCTAATCAGGGCAGGAACTCAATGGCAAGGCCCCCTCCCCCTGCAGTGGATAAATACTCCACGTTCAAACAACACAGGTTTGTCTCTCTTCTCCTATGTGCAGTGGGGTATACGGAGCTGCCATCCACTCACCCTGACCCGAGCAGTTGGCTTTCCTGGGAGAAAGGCCATTATGGGATCTCTTCCCCTGCTCTTCTGGACCCTTTGTGCTGTGTAAGTGATAAAGTAGACATTGCTCAACACACCATACAGCAACTTGCTCCACAGAGAGTATCAGTCCTTTTTGCTTAGCATTTATTCTTAAACTAATACAACTATAGGTTCTTTTCTTTTATTTTTTTGTAAATTATCCAGTCCCCCCACCCCACCCCTTTACTGACCCTTCCATTTACAGACTGCCTTTTTATTCATTCAATATGAACCGAAGAGGGAGAAGGAGGAATTTCTGAAATACAAAATATACTGTGCCACTGAAACATTTTGTTCTTCAGATTTCCTAGGGACTAGGAGTTTGAAGTGGAATAAAAACATCATTACTGTTGATTACTGATACTGAAGGACAATAAACATTTCAACACATTAACTCACAAAAATGATGTACTGCCATAACATCTAAACAATGCGCTGTAACCAATGGCTGCAGTTTTTAGATGAGTGATAATTTGCATGAATGATGCACTGTCCTTTCTCTCTGAGTCTCTTGAAGCAGCTCAGCTGTTATACAAAAGCTCCTGAATATAGGAGATTTTTTTTTTTCCTATTTGCCAGGGTCATTTCAGGAAACATTCCCAGAACTCTGGATCTGTGTTCCATTCTTAAGGTCCTCGACTTGGTCATTGTCAGAGTTCAAGAGAGATAGAAGTATATGCTCAGGCTTAACCAACTGACCGTTTCAAAGACCCCTTCAACTGACCCCTAAACATATTAACTACTTTGGCACAGTGTCTGGAATGGAATTATTGGTTCAAATGTTATTGGAATATAGACAGATTTTATTTGGCCAATTAAATCTCAGCCATCATTTTATAATGTAGATAATTTCAACTTGCTAGTATTCCTCTTTTAACTGATTTTGACTGTGAAGAATGATTTAAAAAAATCTTTCTAGATGCTTCATTAGAATTGAAGATGGATAAAACAATCTCAAGATCCCCATCTCCCATTCTAATGGGGTAAAATCACAAAGCCAGAAATGCAAAATGAATTCTCTAGACTCTTTCTTTTTAAAAATACCAACATAAGGATGATAACCAACCCTTTGTCCTCAACTACTTCCATATAGAATTATGTATGGGAAGCTGTATGTGGAATTGTCAGTTATATGAGAGGAATTTGCACCCTCCAAAAGCAATGCAGATAGGAGAGAAATAAGCTGAAACAACAGGAATGAGAAAATGATAATAAATCATAAATGATAATCAGTAAGATCTTGATGAATCAGTGACAAGGATCTAACACGTCTCTAAAGCTCCATAAAATTCCCTGTTTCAATCAGTATAGCAAAGAAGGATATTGTATAAGGATCATCAACTCATGCTTCTTTGTTTCTCTTATTGTTTCAATTCACCTCTTTCTCCTCTCAGCTCATTACTCTCATAGCTCATAGAGAAAAATTAAAAGGGGCTCGCTTCCTTGTTCTCATGTGGTCACTGAGAAATGCCCATTTGAACCACTAGGGGGCTCTCTCTTCCTTGGAAAGGTAAAGAAAATCTAAATTGCATAATAAACTGTCAAGTTGGACTGACACACGAAATAGCCAAGCAGGATGGGAAACTATTGCAAGTTTCAAAGATGTTTCAGTGTCTTTAGACAGGATTGTGTCTTTGTGGTGTCTGACCTCTCCAAAGTCCTGAGAGAAATGTGTCAAATAAGGCTTTGGCGTAGAAACATACTTTGAAGTTACAGTGGTCTTAAATGGTAGCTTAAAGGGAGAAGGTTAGAAGCTGAAGAAAAAACAGGCCAGTCCATCAAAGCCAGTAATTCACTCCAAACACCTCTTTAATTTGTAGTTCCTCTTTCATGGTGGTTTTGAAGAACTTCACATTTTGCCATTTGAACCCCTTAGAAATTTGAAAAAGAATGAGAGCAAGGCAGCAATTCTGGAATTGATTCTTACCAATAAGGTAATATCAAATATAAAACTGTGTATCTGTAGCAGAATAATGTCCCCCTTACCCCCAAATATGTCTATGTCCTAATCCCTAGAACCTGTGAATAAGGCCCCTTACATGGCAAAAAGGGACTTTGAGGATGTGATTAACTTAAGGCCCTCCGGATAGGGAGATTATCCTTGATTATCTGGCTAGGCCCAGTGAAATCACAAGGCTCCTATAAGTGAAAGAGGGATGCAGGAGAGTCAGCATCAGAGAAGATGTGATGAAGGAAGCAGAGGTCAGTGTTGTGCTGCTGGGCTTTGAACATGAAGAAGAGGGCATGAGCTAAGGAACGCAGGTGACTCCAGGGGCTGGAAAAGGCAAGAAAACATATTCTTCCTCACAGCCTCCAGAAGGAATGCAGCTCTGCCAACTTCTTGATTTTAGCCCAGTGAGACCTCTGTGCAACTTCTAACCCACAGAGCTGTAAGAAAAGAAAACTAACACACTCCTGATGTAGTTGCATCTTTGTTGCCTGGACATGGGATACCTTAATCCACACCTGCTTCTGGGACACAGGATGCCTTTTTCTGGTCTCAGCTCCAGCATATCCACCCTTCCCACTTTCAGGGAAACTCTGGAAACACAGGGGAGTTTCTGTAGCACAGACCCTGAAATACAAAAATATTTTCACTTCCTCCAGTTAAAATCTAGACGTTAGAACAGGGGTCTGAAAACCTTGACCCACTGCCTATTTTTGAAAATCAAGTTTTAGTAGAACACGTTTATTTACCTATTGTCTTTGGCTGCTTTCACACTACAGTGGCAGAATTGAGTAGTTGTGACAGAGACCGTGTGGTCTACAAATCCTAAAATATTTACTATCGGGCCCTTATAGAAAAAGTGTGCTCACCTCTGCATTAGACCACAAAAAATTGGTCATCTTATGGTGGGTTCCTGGACAGGGATAAGGGTGTGGAATTTCCTTTTAATCACTGTTCTATAGCAGAAATAAGAAAGGCAGAAATTAGGATCTCAATAAATTAATTTATGGGTGAAGTAGTGAGATGAGTGGCCCCAAAGATATCGTTAAGAGTTTCTGGAACCTGTAAATATTACCTTATTAGGTCTTTGTAGATATTACTAAATTAAGGATCTTTAGATGAAGAGATAACCATGGATTAAATAGGCAGATTCTAAATGTCAACACAAGTGTTCCTAAGAGAGAGAGGTAGAGGGAGATTCAACACACATGGAGGAGAAGGTGATGTGAAGATGATGGCAGACATTGGAGTGATAGAGCTGTAAGCTGAGGAATGCTAAGGAATGCTGGCAGCCACCAGAATCTAGAAGAGGAAAGGAAAGATTCCCCCCAGAACCTCGGAAAGGAGCATGGTCCTGCTGATACACTGATTCAGGACTTCTGGCTTTCAGAACTGTGAGAGAATAAATTTCTCTTGTTTTAAACCACCAAGGCTGTGGTAATTTGTTGCAGTGGCACTAGGCATTGAAGACAGGTGGAAACACCATGTTGACAAGATAGCAACCTTTTAACCAGCCCGTACGATTGATGCCATTAGAAAGGTTATCTGCTTATGAATTCCAGACTCATGACTTCACATCATATCAGGCTTTGGTGGAAGAAATGCAGGGAAATGCATAGAATACACTTTGGGGACTTACAGGCTTCATGGGTATTCAAATCATTTAACGGTGTGTAAATGATTTCACAGTAATGCAGTCAAAGTTCTCAGAGTAAATCATTTTGATGCCCACTTCTGTCTGGCATAGAGAAATAATCAGCACTTTAAGATGAGCCCTTGGCTGTCCTATCATTGCCTCAATAACTGCTTACAGAGCATACAGTAAGCCAGCTCACTTTCCTTCTTTTTGTATTATCAAAGTTTTCAAAATCAATCTATGTATCTATATATGTGTACACACACACACATATATAAATTATACTATATTATATTATCTTATATATATCTTATATTATATACATGTTTATATAGATATATCGATTTAAGATACTTCCTCTTACCCCATGAATTTAACTACTAAATATTTAGGACTGCTTCACTGAAAACCAAATACAACTTGGCCGATCCTTATAAATTGGTACATAGTTGAACACATTGCATTCATAATATTATTTTCTAGCTTTAATATGCACTATTCTTTCCTGAGGAAGCTACATCTCTTGGGAAGGTTGGTAATATAAAATTACTCCTTTTATGTTTTGGCTATTAAATACTAAAATTCATAAAAGTAGACATATTATTCATTTCATTGCATCAAAACAAAGGCAAGCCCTAAATCTCACCTATAAATCTTGATAATCCCTTTTCATGGGGTAGCTTACATCTCTGGACAACACCTCAAATTCTCCCAGCCTCACCACTTTGTCTAGCCACAGATGCAACAGCTAGTTCTGCATGGGCTTGGCTCCTCCTCACAGGATAACCTAACAGGGCATTGGACTCAGGTACATCAGATGTGCCCTTCACTTCCTGCCCTGGGGCATCTTTGATGCTCAGAAGTATGCTGAGAAAAGGGACCCTGGTGCACTCAGTGCAAGCTCTACCTGAAAATGCTGAGAAGTAACATCTATGGGACACCCCTTGCCTAACAGGGCATGGGAACCAATGCATAAATGCTTTCCCATTTATATTCATGGGTCTTCTTCTGAAATTCATTCCATTAGGCTTCTCAGAAAGTCCCTCTAATTGAGCAACCTCTTCTGGTGGCCAACTCAAAAATACATCTTTATAATGACCCTCCCTTCTTCCCTGTTTACTAACCCTCCTCTATATTTCTGAAGAATCCATTCACGCAGTGTGTTTTATCTGAGACTTTGTTTTGGGGAAAACCCAGGCAAAGGCCAATAAAGTCCAAGACAGCCTATTTCTCTGTGGTCACTCCAACAGAGTATGTTGTCAAACTTTTGGATTTTTGCCAATTTAAAACATAGTGTTAATTGAATTTTCTTGTTATGATCACAAGAGAATATTTTCTTGTTTATTTGTGAATTCTTTCTTCATATTTTATTGTCCAGTTTTTTTTACAGGGCATTTATTCTATTTCTTCTTATTTTTCAGAAGGTCATTTTATTGAAGATATTAACATTTCCTCTGTGATATCAGTTGGAAATATGTTTTTCCAATTTGTCATTTAACTTTTACTTTGTTTTGGTATTTCTTGCACTTTTTTGACCACTGCTTTATAGTTAGGACCTTAAAAGTAATTGTTGGAAAAGATATTTGTATGCAAGATTTTACTAAGTAAACATTAATTGTGAATTAACCTTCCCTAAATACTTTATGGAAGATTTACAGTAAAAATGCTTAAAAATTCAATTTGCAAATTAACGTCCATTCCAATACCTGGCAGTTTACATTTTGTCTGTCTAAATCTTTTTATTAAAATTATTTGTCATGCTTTTCTCCACACCCCCTTCTTTCCATCCTTCTTTTCTCCCTTACTTCCTTCCCCTCTCTCCTCTCTGTCTTCCTTCCTTTCATTCTCCCTCTCTCTCTCTCTCCCCACCCCTCCCTCTTTCTCTCTTTCATTCTTTCATATGCCAAGCACTGTGTCAGGCCCTGGAGATACGATGACGAGCAAACAGGACAAACTTTAATCAGTAAGTGTCCAACACTAGTAAAACTGCAGCCGTGATTGTTGGACTTTCATCTAGTCAAGGGAGGCCAGGAAAGACACCTTTGAAGGGGTAACAATTAAGTGAAGTTCTGAAGGATAAATTACAATTAACTAGTCAAACAGCAGAGAAACAAGCCAAAGGCCTTGTGGAGAGAAGGAACATGGAAGTACAAGAGACTGAGCCTGAGAGCCAGTGTGACTGGACCAAAGAGAACAACAAGGGTCTGCTGAGCAATAAAGCTAGAGAGATGGGTGAGAAAATGCTGGAGAAGTCACGGACCAGCTCAGCAGACATCTCGCAGCCCTCGCCTAACCCCCTCCTTTTCTTTGTGTGCAGGTGTTTGACTACGTTTTTATTCCTCAGATTGGGGGAGACGTTAGGTCTAATGGAACTGCCTGACCCCTACCTTAAACCTGAAACTGGGAAAAAGCAGCTCCAGTTGCTTATCAGGGCAGGAACTCTGCACAAAGGCTGCTTGACGTATGTTTTTTCTCAGTGGCAGGGCCCCCTCCCACCTGGGTTGTACGAATACCCAGCCCTCAGGCGGCACAGGTGTCCCTTGTGTCTGATGCAAAGCAAGGCATGTGTAACCGCCATCCACCCACACTCACCTGAGCAGCTGGCCTCCCTGGGGGACCAGCTGTGACAGGATCTCTTCTCCTGTTCTTTTGGACCCCTTGTGCTGTTTAGTAATAAAGTGGTCATCTGTTGGGAATTTCTGCTGTGCCTGAGCCTGTGATCCCATGATGCACTGTATAGTAACTTGCTCCACAGGGATGGACTTTGCAGTTTCTTGAGGGCCATGATACAAAGATTTGTTTTTATCCTAAGTGTATGGATAAGTATAGAAAGAGTATTGATAAGTACAGAAAGATTTAAAAAAAAGAAAAAAGGGAGTGGGTATTATCAGTCTTGTATTTTGAAAAGGCTATTCTGGCGGCTGTATGGAAAACACATTATAAGGGGTCCCATGGGGGAGAAACCCAGATAGGAGGTGAGTAGTTTGGGAGAGGGCAGTGGATTGGATTGGGTGGGTGGCAGCAGGGGTACCTGCTGCACTTAACATTGGAGTGTCCATCTCAGTTTTAAAACAGCAACCCACATATGACAAAATTATTTTCAGTAATAATCACGTGTTACAAGCAACTTATTCATTATAATAATGGCTAGAAAGGAAATGCAGTCAAGCAAGAATTTCTTTCACTGATCTTTAAAAAATTAAAAAATTAAAAATAAAGTCAAATCAATACAAAACGGAAAGGGTAAAAGTCCATCTATTCATTAAATTGTGTTTATAGCTATTCAGTAGTTTGAACTTAGTGAATTTTAAATAAAATAGACATTTCTGAAAAAGTACAATTTAGGCAACAGCTGATGTAATGTTTTGTTTTCTTAATTCATTGTTTAGTTTTGAAACTATTATCAATTTAAACAGAATAAATTTCAATTTTAAAGATAATATTCAATATATATGAACTAAAATTTGTACTTACCAGACAAAAATATTCTAGATTATAATTCACACTCTGTTTCACTGTCTTACACTTTAAAAACAGAAAGCTTTCTAGCAATCCGTATTACATAGGATCAAAAGTTTTAGGAACAAATGGAAATTTTTTTAAAATCAAGCAATGTAATACCTTTATATGCTATTTTGTCATGGTGTAACTCCATTGTTGATAAATGTGGTCATTTGACAGCAAGGCATATATATATATATATATATATATATATATATATATATATATATTCTGATAATTAAATGTTGCCATTAGATTTGCTAATAATTATTCATTTATTCTGTACAATATTTATTGATGCTTTTTGAATTTTTTGAATGCTAGGCTCTGGGCTAGGTAGTTGTTCCTGTCCTCACAGGGCTTGTGTATAAGCTATAACAGAGATAGAGTTGCTCCAGGAGCTCTTAGTGTGGGTGTCAGGCTTTTGCCCATCTATTTTTTTTTTTTTTTTTTTTTTTTTTATTAAATTCAGTTTTATTGAAATACATTCACACACCATACAATCATCCATGATATACAATCCACTGTCCACAGTGTGATAACATAGTTATGCGTTCATCACCACAGTCTATCTCTGAACATTTTCCTTACATCAGAAAGAACCAGAACAAGAATAAAAAATAAAAGTGAAAAAAAACACCCAAATCACCCCCCCATCCCACCCCATTTGTCCTTTAGTTTTTATCCCCATTCCTCCACTCATCCATACACTAGATAAAGGGGGTGTGATCCACAAGGTCTTCACAATCACACTGTCACCCCTGGTAAGCTACATTATTATATAATTGTCTTCAGGAGTCCAGACTGCTGGGTTGGAGTTTGGTAGTTTCAGGTATTTACTTCTAGCTATTCCAATACATTAAAGCCTAAGAGGTGTTATCTATATAGTGCATAAGAATGTCCACCAGAGTGACCTCTCGACTCCATTTGGAATCTCTCAGCCACTGAAACTATTTTGTCTCATTTTGCATCCCCCTTTTGGTCAAGAAGATACTCTCAGTCCCACGATGCCGGGTCCACACTCATCCCCGGGAGTCATGCGTTGCCAGGGAGATCCACAACCCTGGGAGTTGGGTCCCACGTAGGGGGGAGGGCAGCGAGTCCACCTGTCGAGATGGCTCAGTTAGAGAGAGAGAGGGCCACATCTGAGCAACAAAGAGGCACTCAGGGGGAGACTCTCAGGCACCATTACATACAACTTTAGACTTTCCTTTGTGGTAATGAGCTTCATAAGGGCAAGTCCCATGCTTGAGGGCTCAGCACATCAAACCGCCAGTCCCAATGTCTGTGACAACATACGCTAGGGAATCAGCATCTTAAAGTTTAGAGATAGGCCTTACAATTCAGGGATAGAGTTAACTGCTGTAAGAGCTTACAATCTAGGGACTATTACAATTATTGTGTCCACGTTAGGCTATGTTCTAAGATTCAATTCTGAGTTTACACATTGTAGTTAGTCCATATTAGTGAGGCATCATCCCTCTCACCATGTTTTCTCCAACACTTTTACTCCTATATATATATTTTCCTACAATTTTATAGAGTTATATTCACATACCATACATTTATCCACAGTGTACAATCAGTTGTTCATGGTATCATCATAAAGTTGTACATTTATCACCACAATCAGCATTTGAACATACTGATTACTACAAGAAAAATTGTTTTTTTTTTTTTTTTTTAGCAATAAGAAAAAGTGATAAAAAGAAAAATAACATGTCATACAATACAATATACTACTAAGGACAGCAAATAACACCACTACCAAGAATCCCATATTACTCCCCTATATCCCCTTCTCATATACATTTAGCATTGGTGTATTGCCTTTGTTACGTTTAATGGAGGTATATTACAATGTTACTGTTGACCATAGACTCCAGTTTGCTTTGATTATGTTTTTTCCTGAATACCATCCCTTTTTCAAATTTCTACATGGTTGACATTCATTTGCTTTCCCACATGCAAAAACATTTTTATATTTGTATATTTAGTAACAGTCATTGGCCACTCCAGTTTTTGCCACGTTATACAGTCCCAGTCTTTATCATCTATCTTTACCTCTGGTGTCATACATTCTCCTATCCCACCTCTTTCAGCTTTACTCACAGACATCTTTGTTCAGTGTACTTACAATACTGTGCTACCATCACACAGTATTATGCTATCTATTTCTGGATCTATGCAATGAATCCTAAACATTCTGTAGTCCTTCAGCATCAAATGGCTGGTCTCTGCCCTCTTTCTATCTCCTGGTTGCCTGTGTTGTCAGCTTTTAACTCCCAAAGTTTGTTCATTAATGTCTGTTCATATTAGTGAGACCATACAGAATCTGTCCTTTTGTTTCTGGCTAACTTCACTCAACATAATGTCCTCAAGGTTCATCCACATTATTACATGATCCATGTCTTTGTTCTGTCTTACAGCTGCATAATATTCCATCATGTGTATATACCACAGTTTGTTTATCCACTCGTCCTTTGATGGACATTTGGGCTGTTTCCATCTCTTGGCAATTGTGAATAATGCTGCAATAAACATTGGTTTACAAATGTCTGTTTGTGTCTTAAGTTTCAGTTCCTCTGAGTATATACCCAGCAATGGAATAGCTGGGTCATATGGCAAATCTATATTTAGCTTCCTGAGGAACCTCCATACTGTCTTCCAGAGTGGTTGCACCATTCTACATTCCCACCAACAATGAATAAGTGTGCCTCTTTCTCCACATCCTCTCCAGCACTTGTCATTTTCTGTTTTTTGGATAATGGCCATTCTGGTAGGTGTGAGATGATATCTCATTGTGGTTTTGATTTGCATTTCCTTAATAGCCAGTGAAGTTGAGCATTTTTTCATATGCTTTTGAGCCATTTGTATTTCCTCTTCAGAAAAATGTCTGTTCATGTCTTTTGCCCATTTTTTAATTGGATTGTTTCTTTTTGTTATTGAGATGCAGGATTCTTTTATATATTTGGGATATTAAACCCTTATCTGATATGTGGTTTCCAAATATCATCTCCCGTTGTGTAGGTTGCCTTTTGACTTTTCTGACAAAGTCCTTTGATGTACAAAAGTGTTTAATTTTGAGGAGATCCCATTCCCATCTATTCTTGGATCCCTTTCTTGCCTTTCTCCTGCTCTGCTCTGTATCTCAGAGAATCTGAACTTTAAGACTGCATTTCCCAGGCTCAACTGCATTTTCACTGAATTTGGACAAAGAGAGGGGTGGTAGATTGAATTATGGACCCTGACAAAGACTTGTTCTTAAGCTTACTCTGCCTCCCTGTGGATGTGAACCCATTTAAATAGGACCTTTTGAAGATGTTATTTCAGCTAAGGTGTAGTCCAACTGAATCAGGGTAGGCCTTAATCTGTATCATTCAAGGCCTTATAAAGAGAAGTCAGAGAAGGCCACAGGGAGAAGCCAGAAGTTAGCAGAAACCAGAAGAGCAGACACGAGAGAGAGAGAGATCACCATGTGACAGGAAGCAGAGATGCAAGCCAAGGAATACCAAGGATTGTGAAAAACGAGTATCATAATGCTACAGGACTTTGAGGAAAAAGCATGGCCTTGCAAATGTCTTGATTTTAGACTCATAGCCTTCAAAACCAAGAGACAATAAAATCCCTGTTGCTAAGTCAATCCATTGAAGTGTTTGTCATAGCCGCTTGGCAAACTAAGACAGGACGCATTGAAGAGAGATTGGATGATGAAAGAATTGGAAAGCCAAGGTATTTTCCCCTGTCTGAATAGGTGGCAGTTTTGGAAATAGCTGCCTCTTTTCCATGTCTAGCTTCTGCTTGACAGCCTCAGCTTCTGGTTTCTGGTGTGCCAGGGCCTAACTCATGAGAGCAGATTCTGTTCATCACTTCTAAACTTTGCATTTAGTGACACATTGGTAGCTTGAAATCAGTAATGGAAGGATACTTACCCCACAGAAATTGGCAAACAGAGAGCTGGATGTTAAACATTAATCAGTACATCCCTGGTTCTTGTAACTTTACCCCTTTCAGTTGTTTCTCGGACTAGAGATGTCATAGTTAGCTTTCTCTTTTGTTATTCTCTCACTTGCTTCAATTCATTCTTCCTCTGTTTAATGAATTCCCTTTTAAAGTTTTCGCTCTTAGATTATCTAGAGTAGTTTCTGTTAGATACCCTAATACATTAGGGTATCTAATTGGGACTTGGATATTCAGAGACAGATCTTCAGAAGAAATAATATACTTACATTTTTAAAAAGAAAATAGACAGAACTTGGTAATAGGATGAGAAGATAAGGAAAAGGCATGATTCATTGCTGTGTCCAGATTTTTGGTTTGAGAACCTAGGTAGATAATGGTGCCATTTATCAAGACAGGAAGCAGAGGCAAAGGAGAAAACTGGGGATAAGGAAGGGAATGATAAATTTGAGCTTCCTTTGGAATACCCAAGGATGGATGACCAGTAGGATTTGATGGAATCCAGACACAGAAAGGATACCTTCGCCTGAAACCTGCCTCTTTTTTTCTGACTTCTCAGTTCAGCTCTATCAGGGCCCTCAATAGATTATCTCATCCCTCGTCTGTACCTTCAAAGTACTACTCAAGGTTTCGTTTATATATATTCAGTTATGCACATCAGTAAAAACTTCCCTCTTTAAAGTCCACATTTAAAATCAGCTTTTGTGAGATCTCTATTCACTTGCATGAGTAATCTCATTTCCACATGAGTAGTTTCTACTTCCTCCTCTGTCACTTCTCAAACCTGGCTTCCAAACCCACTGTTCTGAAACTGCTCTTGGCAAATACAACGACTTGCTTCTTGCTTAATCCAGTGGATTCTTACCTCTGAGGTGGCCAGAGGTGATAAATTCTAAGTGCCAGTACAACAGAAAATATTCAGGAAATGGGAGTTATTATTATGGTTGGGCTGAATTAATTTTTTAACGTTATTGCGAAATTAAATGTTTTACAAGAGGAATTATCTTTACGAATCATCACTTTGTATGCTCATTTGATTTTTTTTTAATGAATTTTTGTTTCTAGTTACCCATCATCAAAACAACTAGTGAATTCAGTGGGAAAAAGTCATTCACATCCATTACTTAGCTTCCTAAGGAGGAACTAAAATTTTAAACCCCATAAAAATTGTTTAACTGAAAATTTCACCTTTTAACTAGTTGTTTGTTTCAATACATAGAGCTTCAAGCAATGAAAATTGGCTTATAGGAATGATAGATTAAAACATTTTACTTAAAACCTTCTATCTTTTTCTTGTTGTACCCACAAATAACTAGCAATCTTTAGTAAGAAACAGAAATGAAAAATAAGGGTCATTTTCTAAGTGGCATATTTGATTTATAGTATAGTAGTTGCAAAGAATTAGTGGTGTATTCATATTTCAATAGCTCACAGCATAAAAGGCATGGCAATAATGATGAACACACTCTTAAATCATATCTTTGCCTAAGTGTAAAAGGAAACAAGCTTGAGAGGCGGGGCAAGATGGCAGACTGGTGAGCTGTATGTTTTAGTTACTCCTCCAGGAAAGTAGGTAAAAAGCCAGGAACTGCGTGGACTGGACACCACAGAGCAATCTGTCTTTGGGCATACTTCATACAACACTCATGAAAACGTGGAACTGCTGAGATCAGCGAAATCTGTAAGTTTTTGCGGCCAGGGGACCCGCGCCCCTCCCTGCCAGGCTCAGTCCCGGGGGAGGAGGGGCTGTCAGCTCCAGGAAGGAGAAGGGAGAATTGCAGTGGCTGCTCTCATCGGAAACTCATTCTACTGATTCAAACTCCAACCATAGATAGACTGAGGCCAGACACCAGAGACTCTGAGAGCAGCCAGCCCAGCAGAGAGGAGACGGGCATAGAAGGAAAACAACACGAGAAGCTCCAAAGTAAAAGCAGAGGATTTTTGGAGTTCTGGTGAACACAGAAAGGGGAAGGGCGGAGATCAGGCCTTGAGGCGCATATGCAAATCCCGAAGCAAGGCTGATCTCTCTGCCCAGGGCACCTTTCCTTAATGGCCCTGGTTGCTTTGTCTATTAGCATTTCAATAACCCATTAGATCTCTGAGGAGGGCCGTTTTTTTTTTTTTTTTTTTTTTTTTTTTTTTTAAATCCTTTTTGCTTTTTCTAAAACAATTACTCTAAGAAGCTCAATACAGAAAGCTTCAAAGAATTGAAATTTGGGCACGTCAAGTCAAGAGCAGAACTAAGAGAGCTCTGAGACAAAAGGCAATAATCCAGTGGCTGAGAAAATTCACTAAACAACACAACTTCCCAAGAAAAGGGGGGTGTCCGCTCACAGCCACCATCCTGGTGGACAGGAAACACTCCTGCCCATCGCCAGCCCCATAGCCCAGAGCTGCCCCAGACAACCCAGTGTGACGGAAGTGCTTCAAATAACAGGCACACACCACAAAACTGGGCGTGGACATTAGCCTTCCCTGCAACCTCAGCTGAATGTCCCAGAGCTGGGAAGGGGGAGCAGTGTGAATTAACAGAGCCCCATTCAGCCATCATTTGAGCAGACTGGGAGCCTCCCAACACAGCCCAGCAGCCCAGAACTGCCCTGGGGGGACGGCACTCACCTGTGACATAGCACAGTCATCCCTCAACAGAGGACCCGGGGTGCACAGCCTGGAAGAGGGGCCCACTTGCAAGTCTCAGGAGCCATACGCCAATACCAAAGACTTGTGGGTCAGTGGCAGAGACAAACTGTGGCAGGACTGAACTGAAGGATTAGACTATTGCAGTAGCTTTAAAACTCTAGGATCATCAGGGAGATTTGATTGTTAGGGCCACCCCCCCTCCCCGACTGCCCAGAAACACGCCCCACATACAGGGCAGGCAACACCAACTACACACGCAAGCTTGGGACACCAATTGGGCCCCACAAGACTCACTCCCCCACTCACCAAAAAGGCTAAGCAGGGGAGATCTGGCTTGTGGAGAACAGGTGGCTCGTGGACGCCACCTGCTGGTTAGTTAGAGAAAGTGTACTCCACGAAGCTGTAGATCTGATAAATTAGAGATAAGGACTTCAACTGGTCTACAAACCCTAAAAGACCCCTATCAAGGACAGCAAATGCCACGAGGCCAAAAACAACAGAAAATTATAAAGCATATGAAAAAACCAGACGATATGGATAACCCAAGCCCAAGCACCCAAATCAAAAGACCAGAAGAGACACACCTAGAGCAGCTACTCAAAGAACTAAAGATGAACAATGAGACCCTAGTACGGGATATGAAGGAAATCAAGAAGACCCTAGAAGAGCATAAAGAAGACATTGCAAGACTAAATAAAAAAATGGATGATCTTATGGAAATTAAAGAAACTGTTGACCAAATTAAAAAGATTCTGGACACTCATAGTACAAGACTAGAGGAAGTTGAACAACGAATCAGTGACCTGGAAGATGACAGAATGGAAAATGAAAGCATAAAAGAAAGAATGGGGAAAAAAATTGAAAAACTCGAAATGGACCTCAGGGATATGATAGATAATATGAAGCGTCCGAATATAAGACTCATTGGTGTCCCAGAAGGGGAAGAAAAGGGTAAAGGTCTAGGAAGAGTATTCAAAGAAATTGTTGGGGAAAACTTCCCAAATCTTCTAAACAACATAAATACACAAATCATAAATGCTCAGCGAACTCCAAATAGAATAAATCCAAAAAAACCCACTCCGAGACATATACTGATCACACTGTCAAACATAGAAGAGAAGGAGCAAGTTCTGAAAGCAGCAAGAGAAAAGCAATTCACCACATACAAAGGAAACAGCATAAGACTAAGTAGTGACTACTCAGCAGCCACCATGGAGGCGAGAAGGCAATGGCACGATATATTTAAAATTCTGAGAGAGAGGAATTTCCAGCCAAGAATACTTTATCCAGCAAAGCTCTCCTTCAAATTTGAGGGAGAGCTTAAATTTTTCACAGACAAAGAAATGCTGAGAGAATTTGCTAATAAGAGACCTGCCCTACTGGAGATACTAAAGGGAGCCCTACAGACAGAGAAACAAAGACAGGACAGAGAGACTTGGAGAAAGGTTCAGTACTAAAGAGATTCGGTATGGGTACAATAAAGGATATTAATAGAGAGAGGGAAAAATATGGCAAACATAATCCAAAGGATAAGATGGCCGATTCAAGAAATGCCTTCACGGTTTTAACGTTGAATGTAAATGGATTAAACTCCCCAATTAAAAGATATAGATTCGCAGAATGGATCAAAAAAAATGAACCATCAATATGTTGCATACAAGAGACTCATCTTAGACACAGGGACACAAAGAAATTGAAAGTGAAAGGATGGAAAAAAATATTTCATGCAAGCTACAGCCAAAAGAAAGCAGGTGTAGCAATATTAATCTCAGATAAAATAGACTTCAAATGCAGGGATGTTTTGAGAGACAAAGAAGGCCACTACATACTAATAAAAGGGGCAATTCAGCAAGAAGAAATAACAATCGTAAATGTCTATGCACCCAATCAAGGTGCCACAAAATACATGAGAGAAACACTGGCAAAACTAAAGGAAGCAATTGATGTTTCCACAATAATTGTGGGAGACTTCAACACATCACTCTCTCCTATAGATAGATCAACCAGACAGAAGACCAATAAGGAAATTGAAAACCTAAACAATCTGATAAATGAATTAGATTTAACAGACATATACAGGACATTACATCCCAAATCACCAGGATACACATACTTTTCTAGTGCTCACGGAACTTTCTCCAGAATAGATCATATGCTGGGACATAAAACAAGCCTCAATAAATTTAAAAAGATTGAAATTATTCAAAGCACATTCTCTGACCACAATGGAATACAATTAGAAGTCAATAACCATCAGAGACTTAGAAAATTCACAAATACCTGGAGGTTAAACAACACACTCCTAAACAATCAGTGGGTTAAAGAAGAAATAGCAAGAGAAATTGCTAAATATATAGAGACGAATGAAAATGAGAACACAACATACCAAAACCTATGGGATGCAGCAAAAGCAGTGCTAAGGGGGAAATTTATAGCACTAAACGCATATATTAAAAAGGAAGAAAGAGCCAAAATCAAAGAACTAATGGATCAACTGAAGAAGCTAGAAAATGAACAGCAAACCAATCCTAAACCAAGTAGAAGAAAAGAAATAACAAGGATTAAAGCAGAAATAAATGACATAGAGAACAAAAAAACAATAGAAAGGATAAATATCACCAAAAGTTGGTTCTTTGAGAAGATCAACAAGATTGACAAGCCCCTAGCTAGACTGACAAAATCAAAAGAGAGAAGACCCATATAAACAAAATAATGAATGAAAAAGGTGACATAACTGCAGATCCTGAAGAAATTAAAAAAATTATAAGAGGATATTATGAACAACTGTATGGCAACAAACTGGATAATGTAGAAGAAATGGACAATTTCCTGGAAACATATGAACAACCTAGACTGACCAGAGAAGAAATAGAAGACCTCAACCAACCCATCACAAGCAAAGAGATCCAATCAGTCATCAAAAATCTTCCCACAAATAAATGCCCAGGGCCAGATGGCTTCACAGGGGAATTCTACCAAACTTTCCAGAAAGAACTGACACCAATCTTACTCAAACTCTTTCAAAACATTGAAAAAAATGGAACACTACCTAACTCATTTTATGAAGCTAACATCAATCTAATACCAAAACCAGGCAAAGATGCTACAAAAAAGGAAAACTACCGGCCAATCTCCCTAATGAATATAGATGCAAAAATCCTCAACAAAATACTTGCAAATCGAATCCAAAGACACATTAAAAAAATCATACACCATGACCAAGTGGGGTTCATTCCAGGCATGCAAGGATGGTTCAACATCAGAAAAACAATCAATGTATTACAACACATTAAAAACTCGAAAGGGAAAAATCAATTGATCATCTCAATAGATGCTGAAAAAGCATTTGACAAAATCCAACATCCCTTTTTGATAAAAACACTTCAAAAGGTAGGAATTGAAGGAAACTTCCTCAACATGATAAAGAGCATATATGAAAAACCCACAGCCAGCATAGTACTCAATGGTGAGAGACTGAAAGCCTTCCCTCTAAGATCAGGAACAAGACAAGGATGCCCGCTGTCACCACTGTTATTCAACATTGTGCTGGAAGTGCTAGCCAGGGCAATCCGGCAAGACAAAGAAATAAAAGGCATCCAAATTGGAAAAGAAGAAGTAAAACTCTCATTGTTTGCAGATGATATGATCTTATATCTAGAAAACCCTGAGAAATCAACGATACACCTACTAGAGCTAATAAACAAATTTAGCAAAGTAGCGGGATACAAGATTAATGCACATAAGTCAGTAATGTTTCTATATGCTAGAAATGAACAAACTGAAGAGACACTCAAGAAAAAGATACCATTTTCAATAGCAACTAAAAAAATCAAGTACCTAGGAATCAACTTAACCAAAGATGTAAAAGACCTATACAAAGAAAACTACATAACTCTACTAAAAGAAATAGAAGGGGACCTTAAAAGATGGAAAAATATTCCATGTTCATGGATAGGAAGGCTAAATGTCATTAAGATGTCAATTCTACCCAAACTCATCTACAGATTCAATGCAATCCCAATCAAAATTCCAACAACCTACTTTGCAGACTTGGAAAAGCTAGTTATCAAATTTATTTGGAAAGGGAAGATGCCTCGAATTGCTAAAGACACTCTAAAAAAGAAAAACGAAGTGGGAGGACTTACACTCCCTGACTTTGAAGCTTATTATAAAGCCACAGTTGCCAAGACAGCATGGTACTGGCACAAAGATAGACATATAGATCAATGGAATCGAATTGAGAATTCAGAGATAGACCCTCAGATCTATGGCCGACTGATCTTTGATAAGGCCCCCAAAGTCACCGAACTGAGCCATAATGGTCTTTTCAACAAATGGGGCTGGGAGAGTTGGATATCCATATCCAAAAGAATGAAAGAGGACCCCTACCTCACCCCCTACACAAAAATTAACTCAAAATGGACCAAAGATCTCAATATAAAAGAAAGTACCATAAAACTCCTAGAAGATAATGTAGGAAAACATCTTCAAGACCTTGTATTAGGAGGCCACTTCCTAGACTTTACACCCAAAGCACAAGCAACAAAAGAGAAAATAGATAAATGGGAACTCCTCAAGCTTAGAAGTTTCTGCACCTCAAAGGAATTTCTCAAAAAGGTAAAGAGGCAGCCAACTCAATGGGAAAAAATTTTTGGAAACCATGTATCTGACAAAAGACTGATATCTTGCATATACAAAGAAATCCTACAACTCAATGACAATAGTACAGACAGCCCAATTATAAAATGGGCAAAAGATATGAAAAGACAGTTCTCTGAAGAGGAAATACAAATGACCAAGAAACACATGAAAAAATGTTCAGCTTCACTAGCTATTAGAGAGATGCAAATTAAGACCACAATGAGATACCATCTAACACCGGTTAGAATGGCTGCCATTAAACAAACAGGAAACTACAAATGCTGGAGGGGATGTGGAGAAATTGGAACTCTTATTCATTGTTGGTGGGACTGTATAATGGTTCAGCCACTCTGGAAGTCAGTCTGGCAGTTCCTTAGAAAACTAGATATAGAGCTACCATTCGATCCAGCGATTGCACTCCTCGGTATATACCCGGAAGATCGGAAAGCAGTGACACGAACAGATATCTGCACGCCAATGTTCATAGCAGCATTATTCACAATTGCCAAGAGATGGAAACAACCCAAATGTCCTTCAACAGATGAGTGGATAAATAAAATGTGGTATATACACACGATGGAATACTACGCGGCAGTAAGAAGGAACGATCTGGTGAAACATATGACAACATGGATGAACCTTGAAGACATAATGCTGAGCGAAATAAGCCAGGCACAAAAAGAGAAATATTATATGCTACCACTAATGTGAACTTTGAAAAATGTAAAACAAATGGTTTATAATGTAGAATGTAGGGGAACTAGCAGTAGAGAGCAATTAAGGAAGGGGGAACAATAATCCAGGAAGAACAGATAGGCTATTTAACGTTCTGGGGATGCCCAGAAATGACTATGGTCTGTTAATTTCTGATGGTTGTAGTAGGAACAAGTTCACTGAAATGTTGCTATATTATGTAACTTTCTTGGGGTAAAGTAGGAACATGTTGGAAGTTAAGCAGTTATCTTAGGTTAGTTGTCTTTTTCTTACTCCCTTGCTATGGTCTCTTTGAAAGGCTCTTTTATTGTATGTTTGTTTTCTTTTTAACTTTTTTTTTCATACAGGTGATTTGAAAAAAGAAGGGAAAGTTAAAAAAAAAAAAAAAAAAAAAAAAAAGATGTGGTGCCCCCTTGAGGAGCCTGTGGAGAGTGCAGGGGTGTTCGCCTGCCCCACCTCCATGGTTGCTGGCATGGCCACGGACATAGGGGGCTGGTGGTTTGATGGGTTGAGCCCTCTACCATGGGTTTTGCCCTTGGGAAGACGGTTGCTGCAAAGGAGAGGCTAGGCCTCCCTATATTTGTGCCTAAGAGTCTCCTCCTGAATGCCTCTTTGTTGCTCAGATGTGGCCCTCTCTCTCTGGCTAAGCCAACTTGAAAGGTGAAATCACTGCCCTCCCCCCTACGTGGGATCAGACACCCAGGGAAGTGAATCTCCCTGGCAACGTGGAATATGACTCCCAGGGAGGAATGTAGACCTGGCACCGTGGGACGGAGAACATCTTCTTGACCAAAAGGGGGATGTGAAAGGAAATGAAATAAGCTTCAGTGGCAGAGAGACTCCAAAAGGAGCCGAGAGGTCACTCTGGTGGGCACTCTTATGCACACTTTAGACAACCCTTTTTAGGTTCTAAAGAATTGGGGTAACTGGTGGTGGATACCTGAAACTATCAAACTACAACCCAGAACCCATGAATCTCGAAGACAGTTGTATAAAAATGTAGCTTATGAGGGGTGACAATGGGATTGGGAAAGCCATAAGGACCAAACACCACTTTGTCTAGTTTATGGATGGATGTGTAGAAAAGTAGGGGAAGGAAACAAACAGACAAAGGTACCCAGTGTTCTTTTTTACTTCAATTGCTCTTTTTCACTCTAATTATTATTCTTGTTATTTTTGTGTGTGTGCTAATGAAGGTGTCAGGGATTGATTTAGGTGATGAATGTACAACTATGTAATGGTACTGTAAACAATCGAAAGTACAATTTGTTTTGTATGACTGCGTGGTATGTGAATATATCTCAATAAAATGATGATTAAAAAAAAAAAAAAAAAAAAAAGAAAGTGGTTAAAATAGGAAACTCTATGTTGTATAAATGTTATCACAATAAAAAAATTAAAAAAAAAAAAAAAAAAAAAAAAAAAAAAAAAAAAGGAAACAAGCTTAAATAAAACTGACCTAATCTCTCAGTCTCTTTCAGGGGAAGGAACAAAATCTACAAGTGAGGTGTGATACCTTCTCTTTTTTAAATTATTTTTCTTTTTCTTTTAAAAGAGCAGTTCTTTATATGTAGACTTTTTGTATATTGAAAGCAAGCTTTGCCGTGTGTGTATTTGTGGTCATGTATACACAGATACAATCCTGATTATAGCTAATCAAACTCATTATCTGAATCTTGAAATTGTTAATAATCTAGTGTTCTCTGTAATATAACACCAGTGATTGAAATGCATGAATCTGTCTAGGGTTCCTTTAAGGGTAAACAGTGCAGTATTTTTAATTAGAAGATTATGATGAGTAATAAAGATGACTACAATGATCGGTCTCGTATCCCAAATGAAACCTTAAAGTTGATAAAATTCCAAGATAGGAGGATTGCAGATATGATTCCATATTAGCTTTATAGAAATAAATTATCTATTAATTTAAATAAATAAAGAGATGCCATGTCTATCTGAAATACTTATCCATAACCTTTCCTTCATCATGTAGAGAAGCACTAAAGAAAATAAAATATAGTGCATAATGTAATCTGTCATGATGCATTGACATTTTGAGTAAGAAATTCCAGAAGAAAGAAGCATTTTAACTTAACACAAGGCACATCTGTTCTTATAATACCTTCTCTCATATTGTTCTCGTTGTTCCTTTGTGCCTTTTTTCATGTAATTTACTTTAAATTCACTTAACAGGAATTAGGCTACTCCTAATTGCAAGATTAAATGCAAAAAAGTGGCCAAATAAGCATAGAAAAGAAAAAAAAAATCAGTGCATAACTAAAAATAAACACAACATAATAAACATAGATTGTTTTGATGATCCCTTGAAATCTTATAAAATTTTCATGCATTGCTGACTAGTATCGACCTTGATTTGATTATTTCTCCTCTATAACACTGGTTTAGGGAATCTACCATATGTGAGCTTTTCTGACACATGGCAGTATTTCTGTAGGCAGGAGCATATATTCTATTATGGTATTTATGTGATTTAGGCTAAGAACAGAGCCTTACTCACATCAGTGTGTGTCACAGGTTCTTTTGTTAAGTTCACATGCAGAGGAATCCAGAACATTTTGAACCAGCTGGTCAAAGAATCTTGGGAAATCTGGAAGGACTAAAAACCACAAGGCAGGAGCTGACACCTTCCTTACCGTCATTATTTTCAAATAACTTGCAATTTTATATGGCAGGCATTGGCAACTTGAACCATCTTTCATTTTCCAAGTGAAGTCTGTACCTGGATTGATTAATGAATTCTTCCTTTTTCCCTCCATCCATTCCTCTCCCTTTACTTTCTTATTTCTTTCTCTGGTTCTGACACTTAAACATATCTTCAAGGGTTTTAGTGATGATTAAATGAGTTAATACATCTATAATGCTCAAAATATTGCTTGTCACAAGACAAGAGCTCAAAAATATTATTTATTACTATTATTCACCAATTTCTTTCTTCCTTTTTGGTTTGGCTTTGAGGAGTTTTATAGGTCTGTTCTCCTGAAGAGATTAAATGAATATAGAAGTATGTAGAGTAAAATGTGAAAGTTCCTTTCCCTGCCTTCAGTTGACACTCTCCTTTACAGAGATAGCTTTGCCAAGACACTACTCTTCACTGTTTGACATGTATAATTTTAGTTCTTGGATATTTATAGCCATTTTGTCAGTTCCCACACCCACACACATATACACACACACGTATTTTAACATAAATAGGAAACTATCATTTGTATTCTTTCAGCAACATTAAGGTATCTTAGATTTCTTTCCATGTTAATATGTCTAGTTCTACCACATAGCTTTTAAATAATTAATTAATCAAATAAGCTTATGTTCGTTACTTATAAGACACATTGCCAGGCACTAGGTATGCTGGTTTGAGTGTATTATGTCCCCCAGAAAAAGCCATATTCTTTGATACAGTCTCATGGGGCAGACGTTTTAGTGCTGATTAGATTGGAATCCTTTGAGTGTTTCCATGGCGAAGCACCCCACCCAGCTGTGGGTGATGACTCTGATTGGATAATTTCCATGGAGGTGTTACCCCACCCTTTCAGAGTGGATCTAAATTAAATCACTGGAGCCATATAAATGAGCTGACAAACAGAAGGAACTCAGTGCAGCTGAAAGTGACCTTTTGAAGAGGAGCTACAGCCAAGAGGGACACTTTTAAGAGTGCGCAGGAACTGAGAAGAGGAAGCTTACGGAGACATTTTGGAGATGGCCTTTGAAAGCAATCTTGCTCTGGAGAATCTAAGAAAGGACAAATACCCCAAGTGCAACTAAAAGTGACATTTTTGAGGAACTGCAGCCTAAAGAGGAACGTCCTAGGAGAAAGCCATTTTGAAACCAGAACTTTGGAGCAGACGCCAGCCATGTGCCTTCCCAGCTAACAGAGGTTTTCCGGATGCCATTGGCCATCCTCCAGTGAAGGTACCCGATTGCTGATGTGTTACCCTCTTTTATACAAGCCAATCCACCTCTGGTGTTTTGGATTCTGGCAGCATTAGCTAACTAGAACACTAGGCATTTGGCAATAACCAATAGATCAATTTATTGCCCGTAATAAAATATTGCCCGAGCTTTACTTTAGATGTTATAAGGAACAGAAAGTTACACAGGCTGGTGGTGTTGTCCTCAAAATACTTGTACTCTTATAAAGAGAGACAACAAGTACAAGGAAGTTTTGGCCTAGGGGAAGAAATGGATCATAAAAAAAAGTGCAACTCGACATTTAATATAATGTCCAGAGGTGGTAAATTCTATGAAGAAAAATGAAGAGGGGTAAAGTGTAACGAGGGTTAATAGGTAAAGTCTGGATGGTCAGGAGAGACCTCTGTGAGGGTGTTGTTAAACCAAAGATTCTGGAGTGAATGAACCAGAAATGAGAATATCAGGAGGAATAATAATCCAAGCAGAGGAATAAGCAAGTGCCAAAAAAAAATAACAACAACAACAACAAAAAAACATGATTTTCAAAACAGAGTGAGGAGGAGAGAGATACAAGTTGAGTTCAGAGAGGCAGGGACAAGATTACATAGGACTGTGGATCCTGGCAAGGATGATGGATTTGACTTTATGAACATTATTCATGCCCTGCTTCTTTTTCTGCAGTATGGGTATACTATAGTTTATTTAACCATTCTTTCCAAATGATGGAAATGTTTCAGGTGTTTTATGTTACAATGGACAGCCTTGTCCCATCTCTCTGCACATGCAAATATTTCTGCAAGTTGTACCCCTGCAGTGGAATAACTCTTTCAGAAGGGGAACATAATGTAAATGTTGATAGATACTTTCATATTACCTTCCAAAAAAAGGCATGAAAATTTATATTCCCACTAATGGGTATGGAGGTGACCATTCCCTTTATTCTTTCCAAAACTAGACATTGTCACTCTTTTTATTTATTTATTTTTATATATGTTTATAATTTTTTTATATGTTTATAAATATAATTTCATAGGTAAAAAAAAAATCTCTTCTAGTTTGCAGTTTCATGATTACTAATGAGACTGAGTACCATTTCATAGGGTTGTGATCCACTTAGATCCTTTTTTTCTTGTGAATAGCCTATTGATCATGTTTTCATTCCAGAGCTGTCCAGGTTTAGGATTGGCTGCCTTTAAATCAATTGCCCACCCTTAGTACGATCAACTGGTCCTGGAAGATTGGGGTTATATTTCAGAAACTTGGTCGCCTGAGGCTCTCCTTCAGCATGGTCTATAACTGAGCTATGGCAAAGCAATTGCCCTGACTAATGTTCAGTACAATTAGAAGGCAAGCGAAATTAGGAATGCAACACAATATTTATTGAGCACACACTAGAAGCAAAGAGCTCTACTTTAGATGTTACAAGAGTCAGAAAGTTACCCAAGACACTGTCACTGTCCTCAAGATACTTGTAATCTTATAAGGAGAGCCAACAAGCACAAAACTAATTATAATTCAGGATGGCATATAAATTCTCCAAGAATGACACACATTAAATGATAAAGTAATGCTGTGAGAAAGAGAACTCAAATTTGACTGGGAACTTTGCTCAGTTTTACGGTAGTGGAGTGTTTGCCCTAGATTTTGAATAAGTGTAGGATGTTTGTAAGTGGCTATATTGTTTTTGTAAAAGTAATTTCATGCTAATACACAATATAAAGAAGTAAAAACACAGAAATAAAAATCAACTATAATCCCACAACTGAGAGAAAAGCACTTCATTTTTGAGGTAATTTTAATATTTTTGAGACATGCCACAAGATGTGTGTGTGTGCATGCACATGTGTTTGTGTTCATATGAACATAAATAAATGATTTTACATACATAGAGGTTTTTCATGGGCAGGAATCTCATTAGTGTTTGTTCCAATGGTTCATTGCAGGCGCTTAGCAAGTATTTGTTGAATTATGAATGCTCTATAACTTGCTCTTTCTATGTTAATAAAGATGCCTCTAGCTAGTCATGTTTATTGGCTGCATAGTATTTCATTACATGTATATTTTACTTAACCTGGTGCCCATGGATGAACTTCAAGTTTATTTGCAGTTTTATTTTATTTTAAATAACAACTGATAAGAATAATCTTGGACTGAAGCTATTTTATAATTATGTGATTATCTCTGAGTTAATTTTTTGAAATGAGTTTTCCATCTATAGGAAAAAAAAAAACATATTTTAAAGGATTATGATGCATATAGTCAAATTGCCCCCCGAATGGTAATGTAAATTAAATTCTCATCAATAAGAATGACAACACATTTTCACAACGTAACACTGATCAAAATCCAGTTTTGTTTTTGTGATGTAGGCAGAGTTGAGAAGTTCTAGTTGTTGTTACTTAGCGTGCATGTGAGATGGGGGGAGGATGGGAGTAGGTATATATTTTTTTCATTTTCTTTTGTTTTTTTAAATGCAATTTTATTCAGATATATTCATATACCAGATAATCATCCAAAATGTGCAATCAGTGGTTCACAGTATCATCACAAAGTTGTACATTCAACACCACAATCAATCTTTGAATATTTTCATTGCTCCAAAAAAGTAAAAATAAGAATGAAAATAAAAAAGAACATCCAAAACATCCTGTTCTAGTTTGCTAATGCTGCCAGAATGCAAAATACCAGAGATGGATTGGCTTTTATAAAAGGGGGTTTATTTGGTTACACAGTTACAGTCTTACGGCCATAAAGTGTCCAAGGTATCAGCAATCAGGTACCTTCACCAGACGATGACCAATGGTGTCCTGAAAACCTCTGTTAGCTGGGAAGGCACGTGGCTGGTGTCTGCTCCAAGTTCTGGTTCCAAAATGGCTTTCTCCCAGGAGAAAGGCTTTTCTCCTGTCTAGGCTGCAGTTCCTCAAAAACGTCACTCACAGTTGCTCTTGGGGCGTTTTTCCTCTCAGCTTCTCTGGAGCAAGAGCCTGCTTTCAACAGCAGTCTTCAAATTGTCTCTCATCTGCAGCTCCTCTCTCAGCTTCTGTGCATCTTCAAAGTGTCCGTCTTGGCTGTTGCTCCTCTTTAAAATGTTACTCACAGCTGCACTGAGTTCCCTCTGCCTGTCAGCTCATTTGTATGGCTCCACTGATCAAGGCCCACCCTGAATGGGTGGGGCCACACCTCCATGGAAATATCTTATCAGAGTTATCACCTACAGTTGGGTGGGGCGCATTTGCATGGAAATCTAATCAGCACCAAAACTTTTGCCCCACAAGACTGCATCAAAGAATATGGCTTTTTCTGGGGGACATAATACATTCAAACCAGCACACATCCCATACCCGTTATCTCTCCCTAATGTTTATTTATTTATTGTCTTTGTTTTCTTACTTATCTGTTCATACACTAGATAAAGGCAGTGTCAGTGGCAAGGTTTTTGCTATTACACAGTCACACCTTAAGAGCTATATAGTTATACAATCATCTTCAAGATTCAAGGCTACTGGATTACAGTTCAGCTGTTACAGGTATTTCCTTCTAGCTATTCCAGTACACTAAAAACTACAAAGGGATATCTTTATAATGCATAAGAAAATGTCCAGGATGACCTCTTGACTCTATTTGAAATCTCTCAGCCACTGAAACTCTATTTTGTTTCATTTCTCTTCCCACTTTTGGTCCAAGAAGGCTTTCTAAGTCTCATAAAATCAGGGCCAGGTTTATCCTCAGGAGTCATGTCCCACATTGCCTGGGGACTTACATCTTTGGGAGTCATGTCTCATATAGTGGGGAGGGCAGTGAGTTTACCTGAAGAGTTGGCTTAGAGAGAGAGGCCACATCTGAGCAACAAAAGAGGTCTCTGGGGATGACCCTTAGGCATAATTATATTTGCAGGAATACATTTCATAAGGGCAAGCCCCAAGACTGAGGACTAGGCCTATTAAATTGGTAGTACTCAATGCTTGCAGGAATATCAAGAATTCCCCAGGTGGGGAAGTTCAATATTCCACATTTTCCCCCAGTTCCTCAAGGGGGCTTTGAAGATACTTTTTTTATTCTCTGCCCAAATTACTCTGGGATGAATCAGAGGATCACACTAACCTGTACAAACCATCAAGATCTTACTTCAAGGTTCCGTGTAATTATGATGTTCAAATAAACTGACCATACAAGTTAAATTAGATAGTGTGCTAGAGAAGATAAAAATTGTGTATGAAATAAACATCTCCTTTGGTCTCCCACAGAAGTTGAAGTTTTAAAACACCATCAATATCATCCTGATTTGCTTTAATCCTAACCAGATCAGCTTCATACATCTCTTTAATTGAAGTTTGATTTCTTTTTCAGCTTTTTTAACAGCTGCTGTATGTGGTAATACTGACTTTCATAGCTGCCGAACTCTAGCTCTGAGTCTCAGGTGTCACACAGATACCCAAATTTCCAGAGTGGGCCTTATATTCATTTTTCCTACTGTGACTCATAATTTTTTGTTGGCGTCTAGTTTATTCTAGAGGTAATTTTCACTCTTTTACCTAGGGTTTTCTTGTTGGTTGTCTTTATCTTCTATCTGTTCTTTGGCATTCAGTTCAACTTATTCTAAACCTCTAGCATAACTTCTGTTTAATGGATAGGATTTTTTTCAGCTCTTGTTATTCTGGCTCTTGCCCTGTGCATATGGAACCTCTTTTTTTTTTTTTTTTTTTTTTTTGAGGAGGTTCTACCCAGATATGATCGACCCCAAACAGATTTCCCAGACCAGACAGGCCTAGGAGGTCTCAGGAGGAGGGTGTAATCAGTATCAAGTTTACTTGGGGATGAAACCCAGCCAGTTGTCAGACCTTCCTATGAGGCCTCTAAACTCTGTGCTTTTCCTATCCTGCTCAGCAGGTGGTGCTTGTCAGCCTGCAGGTCCTACTGTTGTAAAGAGATGTGGTGCCTTTAATTCTCAGCAGACCCTGTCCCTGCCAGGGGCATAGTTGAGATTGAGGGTGTCAGAAGCCAAACCTAAACTGTTTCTGTTTATTTTTCTCCCAGCCCCTGGGGTCTGAATTCTCTGAAGGAGGGCCACCACTTGAGCTGAGCCCCACCCTCCCCTTTTTTGGGAAGGATACACCCTTTAGGGAACTATCTCCTTCACTTGTCTCCTTACTTTGTCTCTCAGAACTATCTTAACTCCACCCTTTCCTGGGTCAGAGCTGACAATTGAAAATGCCTGCAGCTTCTTCTAATGAGCTACTTAGAATAGTTTAAAAGAAGAGAAAAAAAAAATCCCCCCTTTCAGAGCCTGTTCCTAGCCCCTCAGTTTTGCCAATCAAGATCAGGAGTTGGTACCCAGCTCTGTGTATCCCTTTTCTTGGGGCACAACCCTTTCCAGTATTCTGAGCTTGGCCAACTCCAAAAGCATCTGTTTTTATTTATTTATATTACTTTATTTTATTCTTTTTCCATCAGCCCCACCTCCTCTCTGCCAAGAGAGACCTCAGGGTTCATTTCCTGCTTTCTTTGGGTTCATCTGCGCTCATAGCTTGTATTCAGTAGTCCAAATTTGTTAACTAAAACCGTGATGGAGCCTGGTTGAGCTACCTTCCCTGTGCCCAGCAGAGATTGCTTCTTTTCCCCACTGGAGAGTGTTCTAACAAGCCATACCAAAGGGGGGAGGGAACCATCTCTACAGTTTGGGGGGTTTTACACACAATTCTATGCTGTGGTCTCAGCCTTTTCACCCATTCCAGAATGGTGTACAATGTGTGTCTTGTCATGGATGTACCCCAAACAGTTGTTTCAGACTATTTACTAGTTGTTCCTGTCTCTCTACAAGCTATATTTAGAGGATTAACTAAATTCTACACCTCCCTACACTGCCATCTTGCCCCACCAGTAGGTGCATTTTTAACAAACATCATTTGAGATTAGGTATATTTGGTCTTGTTTGGATGACCAGAACACCTTCTTTCTTATGTCTTCTATGTATTTGACAAACATATTTTACTAATTTTTACTCTTGGAAGTCAGAGACCAGTTCAGTATTCCTCAAACAAGAATCAGAAATAGATATCCAGATGCATAGTGTATCTTCTTATATCACACAATGAACAGGGATTGGAGTTTGAATTCTTATCTCTTTCTCTATTGTTGAAGGGTGAGGTTATGTGGAGTTTAGGTTCTCAGTAAGATACTAAACTCTATAAGTCATTCAACCATTTATCAAAGTGCAACTGTAATCACGAGCCAATTTTAAGTTATTTTGGAAGAATTTTCAGTGAATAGTGGTGCCAGTTATTAAGCTATTGTCTCTTAGCACCAAACCTTCTATACTCTGCTAATAGGGGACACAAAAGGGAGACCTTAAGGCTGGAGAAGAAGGGAATTGCTTCTTTCTGTTTACTCTTTTTGGACTTCCTATCTGCTTCTAGTACCTGTGATCATCATTGTGGCAAAGCTTCTTCATCTCAGCACAGCAGATTTACCCCATGTGGCAGAGGCTGAATGCAATATGCAGTTTTTCAACACCTGTGGAACCAGCCTTATTATGCCTCCCTTCAGAGTTACCAACAGCAGACAGTGTCCCCTCCTGGGTGGTCTGAGTCCCAGTTCCTCAGGACATTTTCTTCAAGCTCAGAGACACCAGCACCTGTTGAGGAGCTGAGTTGTTTACCCCTCCTTTAAAGGTCTAAGTTTCACTTCTTCAAGGTCTCTCCTCTGAGTTTCTAAATTTTAATAATTCCAACATTGGTCCTTTGTTTTTCAGCTGTAAGGATGGTAGCTCCTCTCTGCAGTTTCTGCCACCATGATAACTTAACATTCTCTTTTTATACTATCAGTTACCTAGTTCACAACTTTATATCTAGTTGTGCCAGTTTGAATGTATTAAGTCCTCCAAAATGCCATTATCTTTGATGCAATCTTGTGTGGGCAGACTATCAGTGTTGATTAGATTGTAATTCTTTGAGTGTTTCCATGGAGATGTGCTCCACCCAACTGTAGGTGAGGACTCTGATTAGATAATTTCCATGGAGATGTGGCCCTGCCCATTCAGCGTGGGCCTTGATTAGTTTACTAGAGCATTATATAGTTTCAGACAGAAGGAGTGAGCTTGCTACAGCTAAGAGGGACACTTTGAAGAACGCACAGGAGCTGAGAGCAGAGCTGCAGAGACATTTTGAAGATGGCTTTTGAAAGCAAATGCCCCAGGAGCAACTAAGAGTGACATTTTTGAGGAGCTGCAGCCTAGATAGGAACATCTTAGGAGAAAGCCATTTTGAAACCAGAACTCTGGAGCAGACGCCAGCCACGTGCCTTCCCAGCTAACAGAAGTTTTCTGGATGCCACTGGCCATCCTCCAGTGAAGGTACCTGATTGTTGATGACTTACCTTGGACACTTTATGGCCTTAAGACTGTAACTTTGTAACCAAATAACCTGCCTTTATAAAAGCCGATCCATTTCTGGTGTTTTGTGTAAAGGTAGCATTAGCCAAGCGGAACTAGTTGACAATTCTTTATATTAAATTCTCTCTGTTCAGTAACTGGTATGTGGTTTCTGTCTCCTTACCTGAGCCCAACTGAGACAGTGGCCACAGAAGAAGAGTGAGAGTTATGTACTAAGTATATGATGAAACAGAGTTTATACTTTTAAAGAACAAACATTAATTTATAATCATGCAACATATATGTGTCTCCCCAGAAGGATTCCATGAGACAGAAGAGGATGATAAGAAACAAGAGGTGAAGCAAATTATTAACAAGTAAAAAAAAAATATTAACAGTATGGGTCATAAAATGTGTCCACAGAGTGCTGCTCTCACCATAGATACACTATAGATACCTCTTTTCACTTTTTCCTCCTATGCTGTAAAGTCACATCTCCACAGCAGTAGCAGGATGGATTGTCATGATGGAATCTGGATAATAATGGGCTGTTTGCAGAACCAGGATATTTCAGTGACCTGAGATGAGTCTGGCAGCTGTGATTACATACAGAGAATATCTGTAGGAACTCCTACTTGGGGGAATTCAGGGAAATGTCATGGAAGTGCACCTTTGAAATGGGCCTATTTGTGGTTAAGTGCAAGATTTCAGAATTTAGACCATTGAGGTAAAATCCCTACGTGCAGTGACTATGGTCATAATAGATTTTTCTCTTTTGATCCTTGTTTTCTTCAAAATTGAATAGTGCTGTGACTTCAAGTTATTCATTGAAACTCAGCTGTGTTAAATAAGCAATAGGAGCCAAGCTTATAGTGGTTTGAGAAATCAAAATGACTGGAGAAAAAATTTTAACCACATTTTAGTGAAACAATCAAGTTGCCTTATTTATAGTTACAATCCCTTTTGTTCAATTAGCTCAAGGCTCTATCCATTCAGCTGTAACCATTTAAAAGTAAACATGATCAGAGTTTTTAAGGTATTGCTCATTTTTAATATAATTTCATCTAGTTTTGTAAAAACATCACTAAACTATTTCAAATGTATGTTTTTCCATTTTATGAGAGTAGACACAAACAGAGCAGCACCAAGTACATTTATGACCACAGTAGACTTTTAATTGTATTTAAATTTTCCATATGAGCTGGGTTTAGGGATTTTGTATAGATAATCATATCAATTGCAAACAATTGTAGTTTTATTTTCATTCCTATAATGATTTTCCATTTATTTCCTTAGGTCTAGTATTTCCAATGCAGTACTGAATTCAAATGATGAGGGCAGCATAGTCACCTTATACCTGATATTTTATAGGGGATATTTTAAAAGTTTCACCATTGAATACATTGCTTGCTGTAGGCTTTTGGTAAATAGCCTATACATTGATCAGAATTTAGTGTAGGAAACAGAAGTCACTGTAGATATTCCAAGAAGGAAGAAATTTACAGGCATTTGAAAAATCATTGGAAGGGCTGGAGGAGAGGGTATTGTGAGACTGACAATGGAAATTTTTTTCAAGGTCACCCTCAACAGTTGTCATCGGAGGTCAGTAAATTTTCAGCTACTGCTATCACTACTGCCACTGCCACAGATACCTCACACCACAAATCGGGTACCAAAAAAAGGAGAATAATAAATCTTACCTCTACAAATCCTGTTGGCCCTTGCTTGACAGTCATCTCTGCCAAAGGAAAATGGCCTCTGCTCTAAAATCAGACCAGATCTGGTAAGGATCCAAAACAACACTAGTTATTTTAACAGATTGAATTTAATAAAAAGATTTAAAAATGATAACATTGCTATCTTTGTAATTCAAAAGGCAAAAAGAAAATGCTAAAACTTTAAGTTATATAAATAGCAATTGTAGGAAGCAGCAACCACTCCTCAGTCTGGGTAAAGAAAAGGAAGAGTTTGGCGTTACTAAAATGTAGAAGCTTGGAAGAAGGCACTTGTGAAGGTGAAACTCAGACATCTGAGGAGATGGTTGCTGGTGTAGCTTTCTCTGAGGAGGATGCAAATATTGAGAAAAAATCCTAATTGGATTCATCTGCAGTCAAGGAAACATCCTCAGCTGGGAATGCCTTTGTAGGGTTATTGTGCAGGAAAGAGTTAATATAACAGCCTTGATGATGTTGTTTGAAGGGCTTGCTTGTGGGATTGGCCCTTGGCTGGCATTTGGAATCTTGACTTTGGAATGCTCCCTATGTTACTAAATTATAATACTGTTTTGTATGCCTTGGTCACTGAACCCTTTTGTACCAACTTGTCTGGACTGTTTATTCAAACAATGTGATTTATGGTAAACACCTGCTTTCCTTCTGGGAGTCTTGAACTTTGGTATTTGTCACCGGTTGTGCAGGGAGGGAGTGCCTATGTGACCAGCCCTCAACAAAATTCCTGGACTCTAAGTCTCTGGTGGGTTTCCTTGGGCAAAAAACATAGCACATGTAATGCTGAATTCTGTTGCTTGAAGCAGCAGCACGTTCTATCTAGTCCCTTGTAAATCAGGATGAGAACTTTGGAAGCCTGAGCCTGAACTCCTTCAGGCTCTGTCTGATGTCTCTGTCTCTTCTGGTCCTACTATGAAACCAGATGAACTCCCTTGTAAAACTGCCCAGATTCTGTTTTTAGTTTTTAAATTTTTTTCCTCAGAGTGGGTGACGGAGTGGATCTTTAACTATTAAATCATATACTTTCATGGTTATGTCTCCTTTAGGCTTCCTATTTCTTCTGTGTCTTCCTAACAAATTTTTAATCTATTCCATGAATTAAAAATTTCCTTTTTATCAAGGTCTAATTTACTTACAATAAAATTAATCAATTTTAAGTGTACAATTTGTTGAGTTTTGAAATATATACAGTAGGTCAGTTAACACTGACAATCATGTTATGGATTGAATTGTGTCCCCTCAAAAGATATGTTCAAGTCCTAACACCCAGTTAAATGAACATAATCCTATTGGAAATAGGGTTGAAGAATTGATTACTTAAAATGAGGTCAAATGGGACTAATCCATTATGACTGGTGTCCCTATTAGGAAAGAAAATTTGGGCACAGTAAAAAGAAGACAGACAGAGAAGACATCAATGTGAAGCAGAAATTGAGTTATGCCATGGATTGCTGTTTAAACTACTGCCAGAATCCTACAAAATTCTACCTTGATTTTGGACTTCTGTGAGACCATAAGTATTCTGATATATTGATCCTTTTATCATTATGATTTGCCCCTCTTTGTCTCTTCTTATAATATTTGTATTGATGTCTATTTTCTCTGATATTAACATAGGCACTCCATATTTCCTATGCTTACTGCTTTCATGGTATATTGTTTGCAAGTATTTTATTGTCAGTGTACTTGTGTTTTTTATTTAAACTGCGTCTCTTATAAACAAATATAGTTTTTTCTAGCTTTTAAAAAATTCAGTCTAATAATCTCTGCCTTTTGATTGGAGTATACAGTCCATCTATATTTAATGTAATTGTATATATGGTTCTATTTAGGTCTACTCTTTGGTATTTGTTTTGCTTTATTTTGGTTTGTTTTGTTTATTTGTCTTATCCGGGGTTTGTTTTGTTTGTTTTTTCTAGTCATCTTTCCTTATTTTCTTTTGTATTAATTAAGTAGTTTTAAAATTCCATTTTAATTTCTCTATTAGTTTTCTAACTCTATCTTTTTGTATTTTTTAAGTAGTTGCTCTAGGGATTACAGTATGTATCTGAAAAGTATCCCAATTACTCAGGGTTAATGTTGAATTACTTCAGGCAAATTATAGGAAACTTGCAATGGAGTATTTTTCTTGCCTTTCTTCCAATCCTAGTGCTATTATTGTTACATAGCACATCTATTATGACATTATAAACACATAAGTACAGTGTTCTTATATTTGCTTTGAACACTAATATGCATTTTAAGTTGAGAGAAGAAAAGGAAAAATAGTATTTCTACTCACATATTTATTTTATCTGTTCCTCTTTCTTTCTTTTTTTTTTTGGGTCTGAGTTGCCTTCTATTGTCATTCCCTTCATACTGAAAAACTTCCTTTAGTATTTCTTCTATTGCAGGTCTACTGGCATTGTATTCTCTGTATGTATCTCAAAATTTCTTTAGTTGGCCTTTATTTTTGAACGATAATTTTGCTGGGATATATAATTCTCAGTTGACAGATTTCTTTTCCTTTGACACTTTGTATGTATCTTTCCAAGGTCCTCTGTATTCCTGAGTTTCTGATGAGAACTCAGCCACTGATCTTATCTTTCTTATCCTAAATGTAATATGTCATTTTTTGGGTTATTTTTATGTTTTTCTGTTTTTAAACAAGTTTATTAACATATAATTCACATACTGTTTTAGATTGCTTGTTGCTAAAGCAAATACCATGAAATGGGTTGGCTTAAACAATGGGAATTTATTGGCTCATACTTTTGATGTTAGAAGAAATCCAAAAGCAACATGTCATCAAGGTGGTGTTTTTTTCCTAAAGACGTGTTCTGGAGCGGGCTGCCAGTGATCCTTGGTCCTTGGCTCCTCTGTCCCATGAAAATGCACATGGTGGCCTCTTCTGATCTCTTCCTTCTCTTCCAGGTTTTGTTGACTTTCAGCTTCTGCTTACTCCCCCTGTGGCATTCTCTCTTCCTGTCTGGATTTCATTCTGCTTATAAAGGATTTCAGGAATACGATTAAGACCAATCCTGATTGAGTTGAGCCACAGCGTAAGTGAGTTAACCCCATCAAAAGGTCCTATTAACAAGGGTTTGCACCCACAGGAATGGATTAAGTTTAAGAACATGTTTTTCTGGAGCACATGGCTCCAAATCACCACACATACCACACAATTCACTCATTTAAAATGTGCAATTCAATGGTTTTAGTATATTCAGAGGGATTTGCTACAACACTACTATCTAATTTTAAAATATTGCCTTTCCACCTAAGAGAAATTCTTTACTCAAATCATTTAGTCTCCGTTCCTTACTACTCCCTTTCCCAGCCACAGGTAATGACAAATATACTTTCTATCTCTATAAATTTGCCTATTCTAGATATTTCATAGATATAGAATCATTCAACATATATAGTCTTTTGTTCCTGGTTTCTTTCATTTACTGTAATGTTTTCAATGTTCATCCATGTTGTAGCACGTATCAGTACTTGTATCAGTAGCTGAATAATACTGTATTTGATGATTTTCATTTTGTCTTTGTCTTTTGGCAGTTTAAGATGATGTGTCTAGGAGTGGATTTCTTTGTGTTTACCCTGATTGAAGCTTATTGGTCTTCTTCTTTTGTAATTTAATGTTTTCTACCACTTTTTGGGATTTTCAAGCCTTTTTTCTTTTCTTTTTCTCCTTTTTCTCCTTTCCTCTTCTAGGATTTTGATTACCCTTCATATTTTATCATAGGATTCTGAAGTTCTGTTCAGCTTAGTTTTCTTTAATTTTTTTTCTTTCTGTCCTTTGAAGTGTGTAATTTAAAGTCATCAGTTTTCAGTTTCTTATTCTTTCTTCTACCATGTCTAATCTGCTATTGAGTCCATTTAAAGAAGTTTTTATTTTGATAAATGTAATTTTCAGCTCTAGAATGTCCAGATTTTTAGTTTGCTTTTCTCTGTTGATATTGCTTATCCATGAATGAATTTTCTTCAATTCTTTAAGCATATTTTCTACCAATTTTTTTAATATATTTACAATAGCTACTTTGAAATCATAACTGTTAATCCAACATCGGGGACCACTCAGAGTCTGTTTTATTGACTTCCTTTTCATTCCCTGAGTGTACATTCATAATTTCCTGTTTCATGAATTTTATGCTAAAAACTGATTATTATAGGTAATACATTGTGGCAACTCTAGGTTCATCATATTCTTTTGAAGATTAGGATTTTTTTTTCTATTAGGATGTTAGATTGCCTGCAGTCAATCTGTAAACTTTATCCATCTTACACTCCCAATGAATATAATGGCTTATATGTCTGCCCTATTCTTAAATATTCACACTGCTGCTTTTTTTTTTTTTATTTTCTCAGCCTGCCCCCCATTGGTTTCCCCTGTGTTTTCAAGATTTTGCAGTCAGTCACGTATTTGAGCAGAAATGGGTGTCTTCCGCTCTGCAGTTTTCTTGATTCTAGGGATTCTCCTAATTTCCAGTTGTTCTGTCAGGTTAGTCTACGAATTTTGGTATTTGGTGCATTCTGTCACCTACGCTGCACATGGATAAAGAATGCACTCAGTTGAAGAAAACACAAAACTCACAATTCTGGCTCTACATTGCTCTTTCTTTCAAGGTGAGATTTCTCTCTGATTGCTGCTTGCTTTTTTCACAATATCCCTGGGGGATCCTAGTATATGAATGGCTTTGTTGATGATTTGGGCAGTTTATGTTCTGAATTTGGGTATCATTTCTTTCTACACATTGTCCTACTTACTTCTTTAATTAAGCATCATGGAATTCTATACCTGGAAAATATTTTAGAAAGAATTTAAGTACTTCATTTTATGTTGGGAGCACCAGAAGCCTCATAAGCTAAAATGCATTGTTCAGGGTCAAAGAGTCAGTTAATGGGTTGATTTCCTGATTTAGTCCTGATAAATCACCCTGATACCTGTCCCAGGAGAACTGTATGGTTCTATTACAACTGGATACTGCTAACAAAATCCAAGACACCATTCCTAGCCCTCAGTATACTCATATTCCATTTTTAGGGAGATCAAATAAAGCAAAGTGTAAACACCTACAAACCAACTTAGCTCTTAGTTCTAAACAATATAATACTAACTAAATACAAACAGGAGAATGGTAGGGATACACACTCAGACAAGAGAACTAATGAGCATTAGCCTTAAAGCCCTAGTAAATGGGAAAATTTGATAACATCATAATTCATGTAGGATTACTATATTTTTTCAGACAACACATGCATAATGCCAGCAGATACGTCACTCTCATGGCAGTATTAAGTTTTAGAAGGACTTCTGAAAATTTTCAACATTGAAATTTTGGCAAGTTAAAAATTTTAACAGCTTGGCTTTCTGTGGCTCTGTCTTTAAATCTCTTATGATAGAACATTAGATTACTTTTCCAGGTATATAAGATATAAGGATTAATTTTTAGGAACCTTAGTTTCCTGTTCCATCTTTGCATTTTTGGATTTATTAATGGGAAAGGCATATCTTGTTCCCAAAAAATTCCAGTGTATTGGGCAAGTCTTTTTTTATATGTGAAGAAGACAAATTTGTTCTACCTAATTGTTTTAAGTAGTCTACTTTTCATAATGAAATAATATAAGCATATAGTTAAATTGTGGTGCTAAAAACAAAATAAATTGAAATGATAAATTATATATGGAGTGAATAAGAAAAAGACAGATAATATAATTTTATGTGAATATTTAATTTTTGGTTGACTTATATATAATATAATTTTATTTCTTAAGATCAAATTTATATTCCAGGCCAGTTGCTACTTTTAAAGACATGCTCCATTTAATTTTTGCTTAATGACTTTGAATGGCTTATAGTATGAACTGGCTTACAGTAATTAGCATATTATAAAGATGATACTTTTCACAGTCTAGGAGCAATTAAAGTTGTGTTATTTAATCAATTAATTTATTTGAATAAAATTCTTTAGCGATTACAAATTTTATTTTCCAACACTTTTGCAAAAATTTTTCCTCATATTTGGATAGATGGTAGGCAGGTAATTTGCCTAAATTCTTTTTGAAATCTACCTTAACACCCTGTCCTTCCAAAAAAAGGGGGAAAGTCTGTTGAAACTGGAGAAAAAAGTGCATTTACTTTTATAGACTGATTGAACCGAAAGCCTTTTGGAAGTGTGATTTTTAGAAATGCAAAGAATTGTTGAGAGTTTTCCAAAATGGATTCTGCAAGTGGCTGCAAACTTATTTAGGTACATACATCCTGAGATTGTTATTTATTTCCTTGGAAGTAAAATAATTACAAGATGGTCACATGGGTCTGAAGTGAAAAAGCTTTCCTGTAAACTGGGCCAGAAATCAGAATAGAGAAGTTTTTGATGGTAATTACTCTCAAATATTACTTTTCAGGAGCAAAAAGTGAGTATTTTAGGGGGAAGCAATTTAGATGTAATTATTTTTTGACAGTTAAAGCAAAATGAAAACAAGATCAGGGAAAAGGAAATATATTCAGGCAAATCTGAAATATCTATATTTGATATGGTCTTCATGAAAAGAGGCATAATTAAGATGAAGCTTGTTGTTTTGGCTGTCTCATTGGTTTGGGAACATGGTTCCTGAGTATCCACACTTCAAAGAGCAGAAAGTTAATTACATGAGGTATTTTGAAAAGCAGAAAAAGGCCTCATAAAGCTGCTAAATATCAACACCTTCCCTACTAGCTTGCCTGACATTCTTACCATGACAGGGAATTTATGGTTCTAAAACATCTTCCCATATTTTATGTGGAGTAATATGTATACTTATGCAAATATTAATGTGGGAAGTGGATTTGTTTATTATATCAACTGTGACTTAAAGAAATGTGACTCAAAATAGGTAAATTTCTGTGAAGCATGAAATGCATCAAGGAAGGCCCAGGGGAAAATAAATCTAGATGACATGCTGTGGCTTGGGTGGTAAGTATTCCTGGAAGAGAGAGGAGAAATGGAAGATCCTGGATATGGACATCACAGTATTCCCTTGAGCTGACAAAAAGGAATATTTTGATAAAGGTAAGTCACCTTGAAAAGGCTTATTGATATCACTCATAGCTAAGAAAACTATTATGCATACATATATATGTAGATTTCTTTATATGTGTGTATATATATATATATACACACACATAAATACATATACACATATATACATACATACACATATGCATATGCATATGCATGTTTGTGTATATATATGTGTTTGTGTGTGTGTGTATATATATACACACACACATTTACCTATATCTCTGCTATAACAAAATTAATATAATTCTCTTTTTAGTATTTTGAATTTTGTTTTGGCATTATTGGGGTATATCTATATCTGTAAGAGTAAATGCATGGTCTTTGAATTTATAATAACTCTTCTTTTTAAGTAAGTCTCTGACAAAAAAACTATATTTCTATGTTTCTAAAAATGACAGACTTTTATGGTCGGCCATTTTTCATACTTTAATTACACAGATAGTAGTAGGAATTTAACTAGCATGCAGACTGCTGGTGTCAATTTAGAGATAAATAGCTTTGAAAGCTTGGTATGGAAAAGTTATAGAATTAACATGTGCAACCTCAAGTTTTTAAAATAGACTCCCTGCATCACTCAGCTAGTCACAAATGGAGACCAGGTAAGCAAGGTTATTTTTAATCTCTACATACATCTTGCATTCCTGGCTTAAAACTAATTATTCATTGTGTTCTGCATGTGAGTCAGGAGAAGATGAAGGATATATAAGAATTCACTCTGAAAACATGCACTCAATGTTGCATATCCAAAAGTTCCCAAGGGATTAAACAACAACAGACAGCCCTACATCGTTTGCATTTTAATGGATAAAAATAAGAATTGAGCATTTCTTTACACTTAAACTACCACGAAAAAGCTGCTTACTTAATTGTACTGAAGTAGTGAGGAAGGTGAGGAGAGGAAGAGGACTCTACAAAATTTAAGAAAAATATATTTCTTTTACAGAATTGAAGCTGTGCTGATTAAGTCAAGGTGCCTACCTCTGCTAGAGACACATTTTCCTAATGAAAAGTATGGTAACTTCAGACTTTTCACATTTTCTATGAATAGATGTCATTACTCATTATCACATTTATTATTACTTGTAAAACAATGAGGTGGCAGCAGGGGAGAAAGGACTAAAATAGAGTTGAAAAAAATTTGGTACTAGCTTAGGTAATTTAAATGAAGTTTTTTGCAAAAGTAAAAACAACCTCCATCATTTCTCCATCACACTTTTGGAAAGTTGACACAAAGAAGTGGGCCATTCTTAGAAAAGAATAGTAGCTACAGTTCTTCTTCACCCTCTTCTAATTCTGAATTAGAAATAATAAAGAAGTTGGCTGCTTGGAAAAATTCTGAAACAGATAATGAGTTGTGAGTGATAATTATGGAATCTTCCTCTTTTTGGAAATCCATTAACAGGTAACTCTCTGGTCATAGAAAAAAATCTTCATAAATACTGTATTGTACTCTCACATGTACAAATTATTTTCAATTTATAGAATCTGACTAATCTCACAAAAACTAGTTCTATTAGTTGGCTTTCAAACTTAATCAAGCAAAGATGGCATTTGTTAATTCTAATTTGAAAAGCCAGAGAAAGGTCTAACTTTATTATTTTTAGTTGAACCTCTTCTAATTGTACATATGGGTTAGAAATTGGAAACAGAAGTTGCCCCGATGCCCAACTCAAAGAACAGGATTTACCAGAGGGAAGTTTTAGTAGGTCTCTGAGTAAAATTTGGCTGCCTAACTAGAGAATAAAAAGGGTTTGATTAGACTTGTGACAATGACATAATGGCTGTTTGTTGAATTCCTAATTAGTATACTAAGTAAGCAGAGGGATGTAAGCCCTAGATTATGGTTAAGGATAAGTAGCTACCCATTTTTAATATGTAAATCTTGACTGTGTTTTTCCAGTCTCAAGCTGTAGTGAAATGAGGAAGAGGCTCTGAGGTGTACTATTTTGAATGGTAATGAGGAGTAGAAGGTCTGGCAGATGGAAAGTCCCAGCCAGCCAGAGGCTGGAAGTTCTATCAGCTATTGAACAAGGCCCACTTAAAGCACATGGGAACTTCAGGATATGATTCATGTATATAACTTGTCACAGCACCTCAAGATTATAAATTAGCCCTGAGCCATTTCAGAAGTTTAGGATAAATCTGTGGAGCGAGTTGTTATGTAACGTGTTGTGGGAACACCGGCTCAGTCACAACAGAAATTCTCAACAGAAGACCACTTTATTACATATAATACATAAAGGGGACAAAACAGAAGGGGAAGAGATCCCATCGTGGCTGGTTCCCCAAGGAGGCCAACTGCTCCTGTCAGGATAGAGGGATGGTGGCTCCACATGACCCACTTCGTGTAGGACATGAGGGATGCCTGTGCTTCCCAAGTGTGGGGTCTTCATACACCTCAGGCAGGTCCTACCACTGAGCAAAAAGCATGTTTCAAGCAACCTTTGTGCAGAGTTCCCACTCTGACAAGCAGCTGGGGCTACTTGGGCTGCTTGTTCCCAGTTTTGGGTTCAAGGTATGTTCGGGCCATTCCATTACACCTAGTGTCTCCCTCGAGCTGCAAAATGCAAATGTATTGGAACATCTGCATGCAAACAAGCAAGAGGGGAAAATGGGGGGTAGGCAAGGGTGGGATATGAGTACTAGTGCGCCTGTGACTTCCTTAGCAGAATTGCATCTGTAAACAGGAAACATATGATAATTCCATAGATTAGGTCAAGTTTCCATTTAGGAAAGTGAATAGCCTTATCTAAATTCTCCATCCAAGGCCCTTTCTGCATGTCCCATGAAGATAAATGTATATTTTAATTTTTTGGCCAGAGAACTGAAAAGAAAAAAAATTCCAGCCTTGTTTGTTCACTGTGGTGGCTTTGATTTCTGTACCCCAGAATAACATGTTCTTAACGTTAAGGTATTCCTGTGGGTATGAACCCATATAAATAGGACCTTTTTGATAAGGTTATTTCAGGTAATGTGTGGCCCAGTAATCATGCTATTACTGGAGGCTTTGTAGAGAAGGCCACAGAGAGAGAAGCCAAGGGGAAGCAAAAAGCTGGGAATCAACAGAACTCAGAAGAGAAAGGTAAAGATGCTGCCTTGTGATGGAAACGCCAGGGATCTCCTGAAATTGGCAGCCAGCCAGAAGATACTGACCCTGTGAGGAAGTAAGCCTTCTAGCCTCTGAAATCTTGAGCCAGTAAGTTCCTGTTGTGAAACCAACCCATTGTATGGTATTTATGCCATTCGTTTTAGCAGCTGGGAAACTAAAACCTGCACTGATTTCTTAAAGGGTTACCTTAGTTTCCTAGGGCTGCTGTAACAAAGCAATATAAACTGGGTAGTTCAAAACAACAGCTTGTTGTCTCACAGTTCTGGCACATTGACAGCCAAGGTGTCAGAAGGGACATGCTTTATCCTAAAGCTGTAGGGAAAAATCCTTCCTTGTGCCTTCCAGATTCAGATGTTTGCTGGTAGCTCTTGGTATTCCCTGACTTGTAGATGCATCTACATCTGTCTTCACTGGGCTTCTCCCCTGTGTCTGTCTGTCTCTGTGTCCAAATTTCATCCTATAAGGCACAAGTCATACTGGATTAGGGCCCACCCCATCTTGACTAATCACATATTCAAAGATCCTGTTCCAAATAATTTCATGTTCAAGGACTGGAAGTTAGGGTTTGAGCATGTCTTTTTGCAGGACACAATTCAACCCATAACAAAGCCTAAATAGCTACAAAAATGAACTTCAGTAATTTCATGTTAGTCAAAGTTACCAACCTAGAATTACTGAAGGAAGGGGAAAAATAGTAGGATATAAAAACAAATAGTAGGACCTGACTGTGTTTATATGGATAATAATAATAATATTATTATTATTTTGGTCCTGAAAATCTTTATCCCAATGACTGAGATGTCATGACATAGAATTTTATAACTTGCAATAGTCAAAATAAAGGAAAAATACAGAACAACTGTACATTAAGACTGTGCTTCCAACTTCAAAGTCAGATAGACCTGGGATTAAATCACTGAATTAGTTTATCAAGTTCTCTCCATTTTCTGTGACTTCCTTCCTTTATGTACCTTGGAATAACTTTGTAAAGAAAAGAGATATATTTTTTAAACCAGAGCAGTTGTAGGCCTACAGTAAAATCATGCAGAGAGTACAGTATACAATATAGCATCCTGCCCCCCCCCACAGTTTTCCCCATTATTAACATTTTGCATTAGTGTGGTATCTGTTACAATTGAAACAATATTATTATAATTGCACTTTTAATTATAGTATATCATTTACATTAGGGTACACTGTTAGTGTTCTTGAATTCTTTTTTTTCTTACTTTTTTTTAAATTCTGGTAATGTATATACAACCAAAAATTTCCTATTTTATCCACTTTCAGTTATATAATTCAATGATGTTAATTATATTCAGTGTTGTGCCACCATCACCACCATCCACTACCAAAACTTTTCCATTATTCAAAACAGAAACTCCATACAAATATGGCTTGTTATTTTTTTTCCCAAGTACCTAGCACATTTCCTAGCAAAGTATAGGCACTTACTCATTCATTCATTCAACAAATATTTATTGAACATCTGTATAAAGTTAATGAATTACAGCATTGTTCCAGATCAGAAATAGTTTATTCCTGCATGAAGCTTATAGTCTAGTGTAGGAGAAAGACTAATAAAATACTCATGCCAGTAGAAAATATAAAGTGTAGGATTTAACCTTGCAAAAGGACTTAGGAAAGGCTTCTTTGAGGAGGAAGACGAAAGTGGAAGAAGGCAGCCCTTTGACATAGTTACATTCAAATGAAATTGAGGCAGTTTGAAGGGAAAGGCTAAATACATGAGAAAGGAGAGGACAGTTGTTTTTAGACTAAAAAAAAAAATTAAAAAGGACTAGGTGAGTGCCTGGGTATTTTGGAGTTTGACATGTCTGTGGGTTATTCGTATGGAGGAATTGGATTATTAAAGTACCTGCAGAAACATATTTGAGGAATTTTAGTCTAAAAGTCATGGTTAAAGACTTTGCAATTAAAATCCTAGGAAGAATTTATAGCATGGTAGGCCGAATAACGGTCCCCCAAGTAAATCCAGATCCCAATCCCTGGAAGCTGTGAATGTTATCTTATATGCAAAAGGGACTTTGCAGATGTGATTAAGTCAAGGATTTTGAGATGAGGCAATTATCCTGGGTTATTTGAGTTGGACTGATGTAATCACAGCAATTCTTACAAGAGTGATGCAGGGGGATTCTAAGGAGAAGGTGATGTGATGACAAAAGCAAAGATCGAAAGATGGAGAAAGGGGCCACAAACCAAGGAATACAGGAGGCCACTAGACACTGAATACAAGGAAACTGATTCTCACCTCCAGAAGGAACCAGCCCTGATAAAATCTGTCTTTGGCTCTGTAAAACTGATTTCAGACTTCTGACATGCAGAACTGTAAGAGAATAAATCTGTGTTGTTTTAACATCTGTTTCTTGCATTGGAGAGATTTTAAAAATTGCATTACAATATTCTCTTGTATCTTGTTGGTAAACATTTCCTGATTGGATTTTATTATTTTTTGCTCATTTTGTTAGAGTTTATGGAAAGGAAATTATAAAATGCAAGCTTGTAAACAATATTTCACTAGATAATTTTATTTCTTATTTAGGAAAGGAAGTCAATCTACCAAAATTATATTTCAGTTGAAGGATTAATTCTTTTTAAGAAAATTGAATTTATTATAGATACAGCTAGAACTAACTTGTGTTTTTAATTTCCTTAAAATGCCTCGATTGTGTGGTGATGGGAGCAATAAACATCAAATATAAATAAGTACTTGCATCTGACATGGAATTTATAAATATTTTACATGTCCTCTGACCATATTTATTTATGTACAGATAATACATAGTCAGACTATCTCTACAAATAAAAATGCTGACCATATAAAGTTGTAATTCATAGGTATTACATGTCTCTTCTTTCTTGGTTTATATTCCTCTGCATCCTTTCCCGTAATTATTTCCTTAACTCATGGCTGTCAGTTCTACTTTAAGGCAAAAGCCAAGGAAATGCAGCCTTGGAGTCTGTGCCAGAAAGTTTCTTCTGCCTTGCAGAAAATAAAATTTTAACTGTATATTCCAGCTTTTATTAATCTGATGTTAGAGACTATTGTCTATTCTTGCTAAACTTCACATGAGCATATGTGAAATGAAAAACTAAGCAAAGAGATTACAATCAAAGTAGTGTGTGAAAAATAAATGCCCAAGAGAGTTAATTAAATTTCAAGACTAAATGTCACCCACATTTAACTGAACTCAGGGTTGCTGTTTTGGTTTGCTATTGCTGTCGTTTTGCAAAACACCAGAAATGGATTGACTTTTATAAAGGAGGTTTATTTGGTTACAAAGTTATATATAGTCTTAAGGCCATAAAGTGTCCAAGGTAAGGCATCAACAACAGGGTACCCTCACTGAAGGATGGCTGATGGTGTCCGAAAACCTCTGTTAGCTGGGAAAGCATGTGGCTGACATCTGCATGCTCTCAGGTGGCGTTTCAAAATGGTGTTCTCCAAAATGTCAATGTCAGCTTCCAATGGCCATCTTCAAAATGTGTCTCTCAGCTGCAGCATCTCCTTCTGTCTGTGACCACTTTTAAAGGACTCTAGTGATTCAATTAAGACCCACCCTGAATGGGTGGGGCAACAGCTCAATGGAAATAATTCAGCCAAAGGTCTCACTCACAGTTGATTGAGTCACATCTCCATAGGAACACCCAATCAAAGGATTCCAACCTAATCAACACTAATACATCTGCCCCCACAAGATTGCATCAAAGAACGTGGCATTTGGGGGGGCATAATAAAACCAAACTGGCACAGTTGCCATATACTGTAATCCTCTTTTAGTTAATTTATACTTGAAACATATAGATGTTTCTACAAAAAATCAGTAAGCCTCACAATAGGATATCTGAAAGGATCACAATGGAACAAAACTATAGAGCATGCATGCACACACATACAAACACATACACACAGTGAATTAGATGCCCCAATGATAAGAGAAAAGAAATAGATGTAGAAAAGTAATGTAGTACTCTAAATCAAAGTGTTCATGTAATTGTGATACTTGTTCTGCTTTTTCTCTCTAGCACAGAACCATTTGTGTGTATTCTAATGCCTCTTCAGTTCCATAAAAGAATCACTAATAAATATATCTCTCATTTATTTATGTTGTTACAAGAAACAAAAGAACTCTAGTCAAGCCTGATTTATTTCATTAAAATTATTTTAAACCTCACCAACATCCGTTAAAATGACAGAATGTATTTTTGTAAAAATATCATATTTTTATTCTATTCTTTCATTGTTGGTATCTGGAATTACTAGTTTAAAAAATCAAGAAGCCCAATAACTTCTAGGCATTATATTTCAGCCTATGGAAAATTGCAAATGAAATATCAATGAAGAGTCAATAGGTAATTCAGATGCATATTATGAAGAGTCAATAGGTAATTCAGATGCATATTACCTTGAGATGAATTTTTTACTGTCTGTTCACAAGGTCTGGTAGTCACTGGATAACAGTTGCTCTTCGAATCTGAAGGTGGGCTCCTTCTTGCTTCTCTCTCTTGGGAAAGTCCATATCATACCTGAAAATATTTCCTATACCATTTAAATTAGGTCATGCTTAAAGAGATGATATTTTCAAAGGTTTGAAATCTTTTGCTTTAATGTTAAAGAGTATTGTTAACCCTGGTCAGAGTACATTGGCTTCTATGCCCAAGTCCTACCATATCTGTAAACCATAGCTTATATAAAGCATTTTTCTGCATGATTTCTCTATGTCTCATATGTGGCTGGAATATACATTGACATGATATCCTATCCAGGATCAGCCACAGCCAGGACCTCTGTAATCTCACTGAAATCTTTTCGTATGGTCAAGCTACTCATTTAATGTTTATCAATATAGTACTATAAGAAATAGTTTAACTTGGGCACTGTATAGTCTCACTAGAGAATGAATTTGAGTTTTTCTATAAACTTTGTCTTGGAAAGCTATAGACATGTCAATGCTGAAAGGTCCCTCAACCCTCTCTACTCTACCCCTACCAGCACAAAACTGCAGATGTTTCATTATACCATGACCAAACACACCCTCCATTTTTTTTCCAATAACTGAGTGGTAAAGGCACACAATTTAAATAGGAAAAATAATTAAGCGCTGGTTCATGACCAACATTATGGTCTATTGGGGCACGAGTTGGAATGGCTAAGTTCCAAAGAAAGAAAGGGAATGACTAGTTCAGGGGTTCTATTTATTAATTAAATGGCTTAATTGGATTAATATAAATATATTAATTATATTAATCCAATTTATATAATTAGATATTGCATTAAACTCTCAATGAAATCACCTAGTACATTGTCTACTCCTAAGATGAATGTGGACATGGATTACATGACTAAGTAATTATTTTGCATTTGTTTAGCAGAATATTGTCAGCAAAATTTCTTACCACTTCAGTGAGTGTTAGTTTATTTAGTTTAACTGAATAGTCATATTAATTCAGGAAGAAAGCTTCTACTGACCATCTCCTTAATAGAAATTAAACAGTTTTCCATCGTATGCAAAAATCTACCAATTTGTCACTTTGAACATGATACTTTTTTTATATTGTTATGAGATATAATGCACATCAATTATAAGCATATAGCTTGATAAATTTTTACATATGTACACACCCATGTAATCACCACTTGGATGAGGTACTCCATTTCTGGAGTATTTCAGTACTCCAGAAAAGTTGCCTATTTTGTAGTTCCACTCAAGTACAGAGAATAATGGATCATAATGGGCTTTGGCTAACACATAGGTTATTGCAAAATCAAATGAGAAATTTATATGTCATTGGAAAACTCTAAAATCCTGCCAAAAGATTAAACCTGTGGTAGGGTAGTAATGGTTGCAAAACATTTCCCCTAAACCAGAGATCATCCCTCCATACTTTTTCTTTCTGATGATACATAAACTTGCAAACACTTTTGGCTTAGCTCTCAGCAGATTAAATCTTTCAAATGTAGTTTTTCAAAAAGCAAATTTGAAAATTATGTGTGAGAAATCAAAATTATTACCATAGGCATATTTTGTTAATGTTTCATCTATATTTAAGTGCACACAGTTCAAATTATTTAATTATTGTCTCCTCTACCAAGTTGTATACATGTTTGACTGTGTATATAAAACACCATTGCTAAGGCATGAAAATGATTAGCATCCACTAGTGACAAACAAGCAATAGGCTAGTGCTGTTAATAGCTACATTTTCAATTTAAAGTAAAAGCAAAACAAAACAGAGCAAGAAAAAGTAATTGTTACTATTTTCTTTAGGGACTATTAGCATATTAAAATAGTATTTTTTGAGTTCCTGTTTTGTTCCTAACATTAATTGATAGCATTTGCATTAAAAAAAAAAATTCTCTAAAGAAAACATGAGTAACCAAAACAAATCAGCAGGTTTGAAACAATGAAAAACTACAATTTTTTGATGATTGCTGTATTTAGCTGGATTATTAGTATTCATTTTCTTCCCATATGTACTCAGTCTTTTATATGTGAAAATAAACAAAACCCACTGTTCCGGTTTGCTAGGGCTGCCCTTATGCAAAATACCAGAAATGGGTTGGCTTTTATAAAGGGGACTTATTAGGTTACAAATTTACAGTTCCAAGGCCATAAAAGTGTCCAAACTAAGCCATCAACTAGAGGACATCTTTACTGAAGAAAGACCAACGGGACACCTCTGTCAGCTGGGAAGGCACATGACTGGCATCTGCTGGCCCTTTGCTCCCAGGTTGTGTTTCAAAGTGGCTTTCTCCAAAATGTCTCTGGGCTTCTGTCTTCATTCTTTTCTCTCAGCCCCTGTGTGTCCTTGCTTCTTCCTCCCAGAGCATTTATCTCTAAGCATCTGGGGGTCCTCTCTTAGCTTCTCCAGGGCAACTCTGTGCTTCATCTCTTAGCTTAGCATCTCCAAAGTCCTTCTATCTGCATCTTCAAGCATCTCTAAGCATCAACAAGCAAGTATCTGGGTCTGTGTCAGCTCTTAGCTTCTTTCTTAAATACTCTTGTGAAGTAACCAAGACCCACCCTGAATGGGTGGGGTCAACCTCCATGGAAATAATCTAATAAAAATAATCACCCACAGTTGGTGAATCACGTCTCCATGGAATCAGTCAATCAACAGGTTCCACCTTAATCAAAAGACTAATAAATCTGCCCCCACAAGATTGCATTAAAGAACATGGCTTTTGGGGGACATGATATATCCAAACAAGCACACCCACCATTTATTTTTATTAGAAATTCATTAATGATTGCTTCTTTCTTTTTTTTTTAATTATAGAAGTTGTGGTTTTACAGAACAATCATGCATAAAATACAGGATTCCTATATATCACCCTATTATTAACACCTTGCATTGGTGTGACACATTTTTGATGAAAACACATTTTTATAATTGCACTGTAAACTATAGTTCATGGTTTAGTTTAGGGTTACATGGATTTTTTAAAAAAAATTCATTTTGCAATTATTTATTTTACTATGATCTATTATTTTACCTTTCTGTAAAGAAAATTATCCCTTCATCCTAAACAGAGCTTTTGTTATTGAGTGGTTTTAGCTAATATTCCTAGGGGAGTCACAAATATTCTTCCAAAGAGTTGCAGGTAATTTTGAGAGTGAAATTGCCTCATCTACAGCTCATCCTGGGAGCAGGCTGTTCAATATTAGATTGGTTGATTCAACTTTCTTTGTTGTTGTTGTTAAGTTCCCAAATTGAGTTAATATTGACTCTGAGTGCCCTAAGCTGTCTAAAATAATTTATGCATTTGGAAAAGGATTATTGTTGTGGTGATAATAGTTGCATGATAGTCTTCAAACAGTTCTGTTTTATAGCTCTGGGGTTACCTTTGATAATGCAAGTGAAAAGACCAACATTTCCTGAAAAATGTAGATAGGAATCTAGTGTATTTGAGAGTGAGGGGATTAACAGCACTGGTTTGATGGCATAGCCAAGATGTTTGAAACATTCTCTTCAGAGTGCTTTTAATACCCTTCAATCCTGACCTGAACACGCAGTCCTTGGCTTTCTCCAAGAATGTAACTGTTAATCTTCACCAAACTCTTGCCAGTCACCATCAAGAGAAATATCCAAAAAGTAGACTGATGCCCAAATTATTTAAATATATCCAAAATAATTTTGGAGCTTATTCCTCTTACAATGATTAAAAATGTTAAAATAGATTATAATGGCACAGGTGAAATGTCAGTCATTGGCATGGTCTTTTATGCTTAAAAAAAAAACTCCTTATGCGTTCAGGAAGCATAATAAAACATTTATAGGTGAAATGCTACAGTGACTGAGATTTGCTGTGCTTTCACAGCCACTCAGCCTGACACCTTCTCCAGACCCAGTATGTAGGTGTGTAGTGGTTGCCATGTGTTCTAGTTTGCTAATGCTGCTGGAATGCAAAGCACCAGAGATGGATTGGCTTTTAAAAAGGGAGGTTTATTTGGTTACACAGTTACAGTCTTAAGGCCATAAAGTGTCCAAGGTAACACATCAGCAATCGGGTACCTTCACTGGAATATGGTCAGTGGTGTCCAGAAAACCTCTGTTAGCGGGGAAGGCACGTGGCTGGAGTCTGCTCCAAAGTTCTGGTTTCAAAACGGCTTTCTCCCAGGACGTTCCTCGCTAGGCTGCAGTTCCTCAAAAATATCACTCTTAGTTGCTCTTGGGGCATTTGTCCTCTCTTAGCTTCTCCAGAGCAGAAGTCTGCTTTCAAAGGCCATCTCCAAAATGTCTCTGAAAGCTGAAGCTCCTCTCTCAGTTCCAGTGTGTTCTTCAAAGTGTCCCTCTTGGCTGTAGCAAGCTCTTCAAAACATCACTCACAGCTGCACTGAGTTCCCTCTGCCTGTCAGCTCATTTATATGGCTCCACTGATCAAGGCCCACCCTGAATGGGTGGGGCCGTGCCTCCATGGAAATATCTCATCAGTTATCACCGACAAGTTGGGTGGGTCACATCTCCATGGAAACATCCAATCAAAAGGTCACACCCTAATCAAAAAGACCAATCAATCTGCCCCACAAGATTACATCAAAGATAATGGCATTTGGGGGACATAATACATTCAAACTGGCACACCATGAACTCAGGAGCTATAAGGATCCATGACAAAGGACATTTCCAGGGCAGGATCCAAGTCAAAACTGAAAAGTACAGACCATCTGTGAAATCTCTAAAAACTGATAACAATAAACAGGAAAATCAAGATAAGCCACTTTGTGGAAAAGTATTTTACCTTAATTTACCCTTTGTCACAGTATCTGAAAAACTGCAAAAGGACATGAAGGGTCTTGGAATGCAAGTTGAAGAATTTCTCAGTAAAGATATCAGTTATCTTATTTCAAATAAAAAAGAAGCTAAATTTGCACAAAGCTTGGGTAGGATTTCTCCTATACCAAGTTCAGAATCTGTGTATACTGCAGAAACCACTTCTCCTCATCCCAGTCATGATGGAAGTTCAAGTCTCCAGACTCAGTGTATTTAAGCAGAGGAAAATTATGAGTTGAGAAAGTGATCAAGGAGCATGATTGTATTCTTTCAAGTAGTGTATTATCAAATACCTTATCACGGGGAGAACAATTTCTTCATACTGATGACATTAGGTACTACACTGGACAAAAGAAAAAAGAGTTTTTTTACTCAAGTAACCAAGCACTTCTTTAAGAGATGTGGGGAAAAGAGCTGGTATACAGAAAACAAGAACAGGTAGGCTGATAGGCTGAAAAAGTCTTTTGGAAAAGTGTTAGATATGAAACAACTTTATAGGCCATTTCATCTTCACTTGCCCAACATGCCTTTTAAAAATTATTCTTTTTGGAAGCCCTGCAGTCCATTTGATGTGGATAAACCATCTACCATCCAAAAGCAAACTCAGTTAAACGAAGAATCCAAACAGATGGTGATAAATATGGTGTAACGTCAATTCAGCTCCATTTGAAAGAGATTAAAAAAAGGATATTGTGAAGGTTTTTTGCAGAAATAAGAAGATCTTGAAACTATCTTGTGAGTGAGCAACACAGAAACTTTGCACAGAGCAACCAGTATTAAGTTGTTGATGATATTATATCTAAGTTAGCTTTTCATTTTGTGGAATATGAAAGGGACATGCCTAAAAAGAAAAGAATAAAATACAGCATTGGAGCCCTTTCTCCTGTTACTGCAAAGAGGACTAAACCAAGAGAACACCTAGAACTGCAATATATTTCTCAGAAGGACTTCAGGGGAAATAAAGTTGTGCAGGCGATCAAACAGAATTCCCTGTGTAAAGAAACCCAGGGACCTGAACAAAAACTTTGTTTATTTCAGAACACATCCCCTGCAATTGAACTGAGAGGAATTGACAAGACAAAGACTAACAAATATTCTGTGTTAAATCCAGCTGAAAATGACATAAAACAGAATTTTATGCAGCTACCTTCACATAAAAATAAACAAGGATAATTCTTGATGTTTATGTACATAAATTCATTATAAAGAAAAGTGACTAAGAAGAACTAAGGGCTAATCACTGCCATGTGGACTGCAGACATCTATACAATTTTCTAATTTCAATAAGAATAATAGTGCATCTCAACTAAAACAAAAGTCAGATACTGTGTTTTTTCCAGCAAAGGATCCAGAGGAAAAGGACCTTAACTCATTTGGTCTTGATTCTGGTCTGATAGTAATAAACAGTTCATAAGAGCACATAACAATTCAGGCAAGCCCTCCATCCCATAGCTCTCTCATGGAACCAAATGAATTGTGACGTTGATAATATGGATAGTCTGCCTTCTGGTAAGATCCATCAGAATGTGAAAATATTATAAGGAGGAAATAAAAAAGAAAATTTGGAATGAAATGTGGAATAAGATAAGAAAAAAACTGAGTTCCTTACTATATAGTAAGAAAATAGATTTTGTAGTTCACTGGTACAATCTTTGCTGGACCTATTTCTGACTAGTGAAGAAAAATCAGAATTTTGGGGTTTCACAAGCTATGTCAAATACAGTGGTACATATGGTGTTATAGATATTTGGGAAGAAGAATATTCAAATGATCTGTTATGGGTGTTTTTTTTCCTTCCCCTTCCACTTCTACTTTTATTGGCTTGTAGCCTTTAAAAATGTATACTTTGTAAGAGTGAAAGGATTATATTCTTGAAATTTTTATAAATTTGTATAAAAATTCTTAGAATTCTTTGCCAACTTTGTTTAGAGAACCAAGTGTAAATATTAACAATAAAGGTGATATTTACATTTTTCTACAAAATTGAATGTCTATTATAAAAAAAAGAGTATGATGAGGGGATAGACGAAATAAAACTGGTAAGACATTGATGCCAGGGTTTATTAAATGATACTGTCTGCTTTTGTGTATGTTTGAAAATTTCCATAATAAAAATGTGAAGAAATCAATAATTCTGATATGGAGACTAGCACATTTGGGTTCTGGATAAATACAAACATAACAATTTCACAGGGGGTAAATTATTTAGGTATACTGTGCTCTTTACATTTTAAAAAGAGGGAAGTAACAGGTGAAATGCCTTTCTTTTGACCACGGAGAGTTGGGTTGAGGAAGCTCTATTTTTCAATGTTAGTCAATATGAATTAACCATCTTCAAATGTCAGCCCAATTAGTGAGTCCTAATCAGGCTAATATGAATAAGGAATATTGCCTTATGAATAAGGAATATTGCCTTTTGGAGAGGAAAACAGTCACACAAACAGAAAATTATAAAGTAATATTGTTAATGGGAGGGAAGGCCACACCATTTTTTTAGGTGGTGTGAACAAAATGGGCAATAACATGAACAAGAAACAGCATGTCCTACTGAAGGAAAAATAGGTAAAGTGCTTCAGGAGCTTGAAGTATAAGGTAGGAGGAAATGAGAGTTAGAGATGGAGTGGCAGGCAGGGCATATTTGTATGCTCTTTTAAGAGGCTTGAACTTCATTCAGTAGATGGTGGAGAGTTGTGAGCAGCCACCTTCCGGATTTGGCCTAGTAGACAAGCTGCAGCCTGCCCTTGAGTTCCCCCCGCCCATCGAGTGGTGCCAAGATGGCGCCCACATCCTGCTTCCGGCTTCTGATGTATGTAACCACCCGCTGTATTCACCAATCATGCTTGTGTGCGTGGCGTTAGCCCATTGGATACACGCAAGGTTTATAAGAAAGTTCCCGGGCAAAGCTCGGGGAGACAGCCCACAAGGAGCCGTACCTGACGGCCGCATCGAGGTTGTTCTCCCCCGAGGTGTCTCGCCCCGGGTGGAACCTGTAAAGATGATGATTGCCTAGTCCCATTAAAAGTTTATCTGCTTTACCACCGCGAGTCCTGAGTGATCACAAGTGCTCCGGGTAAGACGTTGTCCGCACCCTCTCTCCCCTTATCTCTCTGGTCCCCATCGCCGGCCGACCGAGGACTCGAGGTGGGGCGGAGAAGCGCCGGACAAGTGGTGGCCCGTACGGGGAACTTCGAACCCGCAACCTCATTTGCGTTCCCCTCGCCCCGACGGAGACGTGCTCCCGGGATCCGTGGTTTGACCTCCGCGACTGATCACCGCGAGAAGGTAAGCACCCCCTTTCCATACGAGGACTAGGGCCCGTGGGCGTTCAGGTAGCCCCAGGGACTCGGAAGAGCTCTCCGAGTGATTACAAGACAGTGCCGGCTGCAAGCATGGGGCAGTCCGGGAGTTCACCCCTACTAACCCCCTTAAAGACCCTTTTGAAACAGTGGGGTATCTCAGTTAAGAGAAGCTCTCTCCAGCGATTTTTTTGATGATGTGGCCACTTTTGCCCCCTGGTTTCCTTGTTCTGGCAGACTTAATCTGCCCTCTTGGATGAAACTTGGTCGTGATATAGACCGAGCGCGCCAAACGGGTGTCTGTTTGGACCCGATTCTAGTCCTTATATGGGAGACTGTTCGTGCAGTACTTGAGTTAGAATCAGCCACAGGCCTAACTACGCCTACCGCCTTGTTGCAGGCGCGACATGCACTCCAAGAGGCTCAGTCTGTTTCATCTGCGGAGGGCTCCCATAAGGGCAAGCCGCCGGAGTCGAGTGCTAGTTCTGATAATTCTGACTCAGAATCTGAAAGTGAGGCAGATGAAGGGCCGGAAGCGCCTCCGCTGATTGACCTAGAGGGGCCTCCTGTCTCACCCACGCGGCCCTCCGCCCCACCAGCAACGGCTGCTGCGCCTCAGAGGATGCACCTGCATCCGGTGGATGGTTTCAGCGGTTCCGTAAAGGGCCCTTATAGAGGGCTCCCTCTGGCGGACATGCCGAGTACATACCCTAACCTTCCCGCGCAATGCCCAGAATCCCCACCCGACTACGCGGACCCTCCGCACCCTTCACCCAATAGGAGGCATTTTTGGAGGTGGAGCCCTTTTACCACATTCAGACCTTTTGGCGTTCTTGGCGGCTATCGACCGCTGCTCAATGAACCCGAACCAGCCTCCGAGATGTTCCCAGTCATTATCAATCAGCAAGCTCGTAATCATGAACCCTATGATTACAAGCTCTTGAAGGAGCTGAGGCAAGCCGTCCATCAGTACGGCCCTAACGCCCCTTACACCCTGAATATGGTTGAAAACCTCTCCGCCCTAAATCATACACCTGCAGATATCCTTCAGCTGGCTCGCTCTTGCTTGCCTCCTGGCAGGTTTATCGATTGGAAGGCGTGGTTTGAGGAGTTAGCTGAGGAACAAGCCGCAAGAAACGCTGTGGCAAGGCACGGCGGGTGGAATGCGGATATGCTTTTAGGGAAAGGTGCTCACGCCCAGAATCAGACAGGATACCCCCAGGAGGTTTATGCCCAAATTTTTCGCTGTTTCATAGGGGCTTGGAAAAAATTGACAGGGGAAGGAGAGGCGCAGGCTTCGCTTAGCGGCATACACCAGGGTCCCACAGAACCTTTTGTAGATTTTGTAGCGAAAATGCAGACTGCGGCTGAGAGGATTTTCTCAGATCCAATGGTTGCAGAAACTGTGGTTAAGCAGATGATTTTTGAGCAATGCAATAAGGAGTGCAAGGTTATCCTGGCACAGAATAAGGGAAAGAGCTTGACAGAGTGGGTTCGGCTTTGCAGGGACGCTGGCAGCCCGTTAACTAATGCGGGGCTGGCTGCTATGTTAGCCAGCTCCTTACAAGTAAACACAAAGGACCCCAGAGCTTTAGAGGTAAAGCCAAAAAGATGCTATGGCTGTGGCCAGTCTGGGCATTTTAAGAGAGACTGCCCCAATAAAGATCAACCGCCTGCCGTTCAGCACCTCCGCGGGCCACGTGCAGTCACTAGGCTGTGTGGCCGCTGCCACAAGGGGCCTCACCGCGCCAAGGACTGTAAGTCAGTCTTCAATGCGCAAGGAGTACGCCTTTCTGGTCGTCCTGAGCAAGATTCAAAAAACGGGCAGGGGGGGTCCACCCTTGCGGTGGGCCCCCAAACACACCAACGGACGATGCGGCCCCCATCCAGACCCGCGCATCTCCCGGATCAGCAGGATTGGACCTCCGTGCCACCTCCGGGCTCGTGCTAACCCCAGCTATGGGAGTCCAATTGGTGGGGACCTCTTTCAGGGGGCCCCTTCCAGTAGGAACCGTGGGGCTTATATTAGGGAGAGCATCCATAGCGTTAAGAGGATTAACAATTGTGCCAGGTGTTGTAGACTCAGATTTCACGGGTAATGTCCAGGTTATGGTGCAGTCTCTGCAGGGCACTCTGGTCATTGCAGAGGGCGATAGGTTGGCACAGCTTCTGCTCTTGCCCAGCCTGCATTCAGTCTTTCCAAGCAAGCCAGGACAGAGGGGGAATAAAAGATTTGGGTCCTCCGGAGAAGTTTTTGAGGGTCTTCAGATGTCCCTAGAGTCTCGACCCATGCTGACTCTTAAAGTACAAGGCCGAGCCTTCCTAGGTCTGTTAGATACTGGAGCCGATAGGTCGATTATAAGACAGCAAGATTGGCCCCCCGCTTGGCCAACGAACCAAGCGGAAGACACCATCAGAGGGATCGGCCAAATCTCAGCGCCCATGGTGAGCGCCATTACTCTCCATTGGGAGGATGAGGAAGGGCATCAAGGCAGTTTTCAGCCTTATGTGCTGGCCCTGCCTGTTTCGTTATGGGGAAGAGATATTCTAGCTCAAATGGACGTGACTTTAACCACTGGTTACTCTCCAACTTCTAAACAGTTGCTGAATAGAATGGGATATGTCCCGGGCAGGGGGCTGGGAGCCTCCTTGCAAGGGCGCGTGAAGCCCATTCAGGCTGACTCTAACCCCGGTAGACAAGGCCTGGGTTTTTCCTAGGGGCCACTGAGGGTGCATACCCGCCTACACCTATAAAGTTAACATGGAAAGTTAAGGCTCCAGTCTGGGTACCTCAGTGGCCCTTACCTCAGGAAAAACTTTCAGCATTGCATGCTTTGGTGTCAGATCAGTTGGAGAGGGGGCACATCGTCCCTTCCACGTCACCCTGGAACACCCCTATCTTCGTCATCAAAAAGAAATCAGGTGCGTGGAGGCTTTTACATGATTTGAGGGCCATAAATAGTTGCATGGAGCCTCTAGGACCTGTCCAGATGGGGTTGCCCCTTCTCTCAACTCTGCCGGAGCGGTGGCCTGTTGTTGTCATAGACATTAGAGATTGCTTCTTTTCTATCCCACTTCACCCTGAGGATGCCTCAAAATTTGCTTTAAGACAGACAACGGCCCGGCTTACGTTAGCAAAGCTTTTCAAAAGTTTTGTGATGTTATGGAAGTTAACCTAAAACACGGCATCCCATACAACCCTCAGGGGCAGGGTGTCATCGAGAGAGCGCATAGGACCATTAAAGAACTATTGCAAAAGCAAAAGGAGGGAATAGGTCATGGTCTGTCCCCCAGGGCCCAATTGTCTGCCGCCCTATTTACATACAATTATTTAAATGAAAACGCATCAACCATGACGCCTGCCCTACAACATACCACCCCAGGTCCTCCGCATAGAGGCCTGGTCCGTTGGAGGGATGTTCTGTCGGGGCAATGGAAAGGTCCTGACCCAGTGCTCAGCTGGGCCAGAGGCTCTGTTTGTGTCTTTCCCCAGGAACCAGGACGCCAACCAGTGTGGGTACCGGAGAGATTGGTGAGAACCGTGCAGTCGCCTGAGAACACCAAAGAACTGCAGCCTGACGGGTCGTTAAACCCCCAACGTGACCTGTTGGATCCAGTCCTCAACTCGCGTGATGAGCGGTCAAATGATGTCGACGGTGTCGACCACTCCCCAGCAGACCGGGAAGAGGGCCAGGAATATTGACCTTTTTTCCCTCCTGGTTCTCTTGGCCTAATCTGACCAACTGGGTTCTTCTTGCTGTGGGGTTATTAGTAGGTTTGATCATTGTTAAGAGCTTGCTGGAGCGTTTGTTTCAAAGACAACAGCAATTACGTGTTACCGCCATGATGGCCATGTCCTCTGCCTGTAACCCTCCTGATAACTATAGTCCCTCTGCCCAGCACCCATCCCAACCACTCGAAGCTGGGCATTCGGGGGTAAGGTTCGCAGCTAAGTATATGAAAAACTCTCGTATATAAACATTCGGTACCAGTGGCCCTAATTTTTGTCTCAGGTGGACCTCTTACGCAGAGTCCTAGTTGTGGCCAGACGGGACCCTTGGCGTTTGCACAGAGGCTCCTAGTGACGCCCTCGGCACTGGCTACCTTCTCCTAATCCTCCTGTCCCCCAGTTGCGAGACTGAGTACTGCAAGGAGGGCCACGTGGTTTCCGGCTCACGGGTTCTCCGGTCTCTATATGAAGTGAGCATTCTGGTCGGTGCCAGAGGTCCCACCTTGGTATGGCCGGGACCTAGTCCAGACTCCCCAAAGCACCAAAAAATACGTTGTGGGCCATCTTGGTCCACGGGAGCACATTCATCACTGGAGACACTGGGGCATAAAAAACAAAAAAGGGGGAGATGTGAGCAGCCACCTTCCGGATTTGGCCTAGTAGACAAGCTGCAGCCTGCCCTTGAGTTCCCCCCGCCCATCGAGTGGTGCCAAGATGGCGCCCACATCCTGCTTCCGGCTTCTGATGTATGTAACCACCCGCTGTATTCACCAATCATGCTTGTGTGCGTGGCGTTAGCCCATTGGATACACGCAAGGTTTATAAGAAAGTTCCCGGGCAAAGCTCGGGGAGACAGCCCACAAGGAGCCGTACCTGACGGCCGCATCGAGGTTGTTCTCCCCCGAGGTGTCTCGCCCCGGGTGGAACCTGTAAAGATGATGATTGCCTAGTCCCATTAAAAGTTTATCTGCTTTACCACCGCGAGTCCTGAGTGATCACAAGTGCTCCGGGTAAGACGTTGTCCGCACCCTCTCTCCCCTTATCTCTCTGGTCCCCATCGCCGGCCGACCGAGGACTCGAGGCGGGGCGGAGAAGCGCCGGACAGAGAGTCACAGAAGGGTTTCAAGGAGGGATGGCTGGGTGGAGGATAGGTTTGAGCAGATAAAACTTTGGAGTCAGGGAAGACCGCAGACTGTGGCAGCCAACAAGGCGAGAGATGACAAGGTATTGAACAAGATCCAGAATTTGTGGGTAGAAGGCTAGGAATAAAAGTGGTTTTCAGACAAAGGCAATTTTATAGCGATAGGGCAGTCTGATAGAAAGCATACATCTCCCGTCTTCTCTTTTACTGTTTATCTTGTCCCTCCCCTCTCTTCCTTTTACTTTGTTTCCTTTGTTGGATCTTGTGCAAAGATTTAATTAAGAAAATTTTGGAATAGTTAATATATGCTCATAGCACAGAGTTCAAAAATACAAAAGGTATATAATAAAGCATGTCTCTCTTTCTCCATTCTTGACAATTCAGCTGCCTGGTTCTCCTCTCTCAATGGAGTCAGCCATTGTTCCAAGATTCTTGTGTATTGCTCCAGAGATATTCCTTGCTTTTACAATTGTACATACACATGTGCAAAGACTTTTAAAAATAACTTGTGTGGAGACTTTGTATACATACTTGACAAGTTAATTAGCATGCTAGCTGCACTAGATTAAAATTCTATTAATTAATTTGATAGGTCATTTGATTACATAGCTCTAAAGGAAAATGTAGACCTTCCTTTGCAGATAGCAATGAGCTCATCAAGGATATTCACATGAATAATCTTTGAAAGATGAAAATTGTTAAATTAAACTATCTGATATCTTCTCTTTCTAGAGGAGATGAAGACAATTAATCTAAAATCTATCCAGAGTCATGATTAATCTTAAAAAAACAGTCAGCAAATGTGCTTTTAGCCTTTAAAAATCTGCCCATATAACAACACATTACCCAACTATCTTAACTAAAAAATGAGTAAGATTATAATAAACTAGTTTTAATTTAAAAAAAAATCAGAAAAATCCTTAACCTCTCTTCAGTGGAATGTTGTGGATTTCCATGTAGAAAAAATATTCTGGCTTCTATTTTCACCTTATGTACACTGTAGTGAAACTCTTACTGCAATAATTCCTGGAAGAGCAGAATATATATGCTTTCATAAATAAATATTAGTGCATTAGTCTTCTTCTAGCTGGAGCCAGATTTTCCTGGCTGCTTATTTCCCCAGGTGGCCAGAATAATACAATCCCTGATATAAAAATTTGGCTGCTTCAGATACATACCTGATCAGAAGTAATACTCTCACTTGCATAATGTTCTTGTATTTCTTTTGGTGAAATATGTTGCAGTGATTATCTAATGGGCATAATAAAATAATTTCATACTTGATTAAAACCACTGCATCTTAATTTGTGGTCATATTTTACTTACAAGGAAGTCTACCTTAATAATCCCTTGCTCAAAGAATAAGTCCTTTACATACATAAAAATTTAGAATAAAATAGTGATTATTTTATGTTTGAATTCTGGCATTTTCTTCAAATGATTTGCAGGCTTGAATACTTTGAAGCACGTTGAGAGAATTAAAGAGACTATCGCTTCCTAAAAATATTAACCACAATATTGTTGAATTATACTTTCCCCCCAATATGAAACTCGCACACTCCAGCATGCCATAACTCTAATAGTTCAAGCAGAAGCACTCCAATTTACTGAATACGTAAGTAATGTTAATGTTATTTTACAAAATCAGTTTGTTTTTAATATGTTGGATCTGAAATTATTTCATTGCACTATATATGCTAGGCTGAATTATTTAATAATACGCTCTTCACCAATCCTCCAGAATTTAAGTTTATCTATTTTGTTCACAATAGTATCCCAGGGCTTAGAACATAGTAGCTGCTTAATAAATATTTTTAAAATGAACAAATACAGCTTTGTAACTCATATTTGTATTAGAATATTTCTTGATCATACATGGTACATCTGTTTTCAAACTTTGATTTTTTTTCTTTGTTGTTTTGAAATAAACACTATGCAAAGTAGGATAAAAAATAAGATTAAAATGTTTTAGATAATTTTCTCATTATAGTCTAGTTATATCAAGTCTAAGATAGAAAAATATTAACAATTTAATAGTTTCATTTTTTCTACACCTCTTTCCCCTAGTTCATGGTTATTGTAAATATGGAAAAGTTGTGAACTTCAGCCATCACCCCACCTATGGGGGAACGGATTTTGAAAAAAGTAAAAAGAGGTAGAACTAGAGAGCCGGAGTATAAGAGACAGAGCTGGAGAGTCTTGCTTATTATAATAAGATTGACTTTAAGGGGCCTTATAATACAAGAAGCTCTACTCTACCCTAGTCCTAATGAAAGAGGTTCTCTAATTTGGATGATAATAAGTGATTCAGAGGATGAAAGAAAAGGAAAGGATTCCAAACCATCAAAACTATACACATGGAGAGACACGTGCCAAGTCAGAAGAAGGCTTGTGGAACAGAGTAGACAGAAAGCAAGCTGTATGACATTAAAATAACTAGGAATGAAAGGAAGTGGCAGAGTCCTCAATGAGGAAGCACATACTAAAGGGTTAAAATATAAGAGGGCCTGTCAGGGCTTCCACCTTGAGGAATATTATTAAACCAATAGCCTCTTTTAGTTGTCAGAAGAATATCAGAGTATCTCAAACTTTGGACTGAATCAATAAAATAATGTTACATTTATTATCTTCATCATTGGTTTAGTCTTTAAATCTGTAATAGTTGATATCCCTTAGAGAATCCAAGTTCTATCATTTAAAATATGAGAAAAAGAACACTCTTGCTCCTAAGGAAATCTTGCTGAACATTTGACTATCAGGATGTTGATTACTAGTAAGAATTGTACTTGCTTAGAATGAATTAATAGAAAATGGGATGTAAATATTACATGTGACTGTTAATCAATGATCCAGCTTATCTCTTAGTACTTCTTTCTTTTTCATTCTGTCATTATTAATGCTTTCTTCTTCTGAAGACCTAGAGAAAATATTTTCCATAAGAAGATAGTGTAATATGAAGGTAAGATGCATAAAGGGTGATTTCTACTTGCAAGAGAGGGGCATTGATTTTCATCTCCATCTTAGTTTGATTTTCCTTTTATAAAACAAAGGTCACTATATATATTAATAGTGAACTTTTAGAAATATTTTGGATGAGGATCACTAAGCCAGCATGACCCAAGTGTACTCCTTGGCTAGTCTGGTGACCATCCCCAGACTGTTACTGGTCTGAATCAAGATAAGTACAAAAACTGAGAATAAATACATAGAGATGTTTGTAGCCATTTGACAGGGTATGTATTTTTTGTTGATTTAATTTAAGAGTAAAAATTGAGACTTTGTCATGTATCTTTCTTATTTTGTTTTTTTTTTTTTGCAAAAATTATATTTTAATTTTTACATAAATACTGATCTTTGACAGACTAGAAATGTAAGCAAAAATTTTTTTGCCATGGAGGGTTTGATAGATACTGGACTAAACTTTGAAAAAAGTACTTATATCCTACTTTCAGACTTTCTTTGGCAAACCCCTAAATATCTAGGACTTTGAGTATTATAAATTTTGTTTCTTTGTATTTTGTTGGTTGTTCTTAAAAATAAATCTACCTGAAATCTGGATTGTCTTCACATATTCTGGAGGAATTTTTTTAAAAAATTCAGTCATGTAATTCAGAATTAAAACCTAACCTGTTTGTGAACTGTTGTATATATATACAATATCTCTATAAACTGAGCTGCTACAAGAAGGAATGAAGTTGTGAGGTGAATGGATATTGAGGACAATATGTTGAGTGAAATAAACCAGTAATGAAAAGAAAAACATTATAATGCCTCACTAATATGAACTAACTACAATGTGCAAACTCTGAGAATTGAATCTGAGAGCATAGGTTATCAGGGGAAGTCTTATGGTAAAGGTTCCTAGATTGTAAGCTCTTACAGAAGTTACGTTTATTCCTGAGTTGTAATGGCTATTTCTAAATTCTGAGATGCTGAGCTCTTTGTGTATAACCTGATTGGTCCCTGGAACTTCATGTATCTGTGTGACACCTGAGACTCAGAGTCAGAACCTGGCAACTATGAGTGTCAACATTACTCCAAATGTTAGGGTCTGAAAAGAGAGATCAGACTTCAGTTAGAGATATGAATGAAATGAACTTGGTTGGGACTAAAGTAAATCAGACTAAAGGGTAAAGGGTAAAGGATGAGGTTGACAGTGTTTTAAAACTTCAACTTCTGTACGAGACAAAGGGAAGAGATGTTTATTAGGTGCAAAATCTGTATTTTTTGTAACACACAATACAATTTAACTTGTATGGTCAGTTTATTCAAACACCGTAATTACAGTGAAATCTGGTTGGTTTGTACAGGTTGGTGTGAAGCCCTGATACATCTCAGAGAAATTTGGGCAGAGAATAAAAATGTATTTGCAAAGTCCCCTTGAGGGACTGGGGGAAAATGTGGAAATATTAAACTTCCCCACCTGGAGAATTAATGATATTCTCACAAGCCTTGAGGACTACCAACTTGGAAGGCCGAGTCCTCAATCTTGAGGCTTGCCTTTATGAAGTTTGTTACTGCAAAGGAGAGTCTAAGCCTACTTAAAATTGTGCCTAAGAGTCACCCCCAGAGAACCTCTTTTTTGTTGCTCAAATGTCAACTCTGCAGGTAAACCCACTGCCCTCCCCCCTACATGGGACGTGACTCTCAGGGGTGTAAATCTCCCTGGTAATGTGGGACATGACTTGCAAGGATGAGCATGGCCATGACATCATGGGATTGAGAAAGCCTTCATTGACCAAAAGGGGGAAGAGAAATGAAACAAAATAAAGGTTTCAATGGCTAAGGGATTTCAAACAGAGTTGAGAGGTCATTCTGGAGATTATTCTTATGCATTATATAGATATCCCTTTTTAGTTTTTAGTATACTGGAATAGCTAGGAGGAAATACCTGAAATTGTTGAACTGCAACCCAGTAGCCTTGATTCCTGAAGATGATTGTATAACTATGTAGCTTACACAGTATAACTGTGTGATTGTGAAAACCTTGTGGCTCCCACTCTCTTTCTCCAGTGTATTGACAGATGAGTAAAAAAATGAGGACAAAAAGTAAATGAATAATAGGTAGGTATGGGGGTATGGGATGTTTTGGGTGTTCTTTCTTTACTTTAATTTTTATTCTTACTCTTTTTTATGTGTGGTAATGAAAGTGTTCAAAAATTGATTATGGTGATGAATGCACAACTATATGATGGTACTTGAACAATTGATTATACACTGTGAATGATTGTATGGTTTGTGAATATATCTCTATACAATTGAATTAAAAATATCTAGCCTGTTTGGAACATTTTACTTTTGTAACAATAAAAATTTACAGGTGATTGGTGGTGGAAATCATAGTAGAAGAATAGTGACAATCTGGACTGCTCTTAGTAAACTATCTGGTTACAGATTAGGTTATTGACAAACATCAACTGACTATGGCAGGAAAAAAGCTCTGTATGCTGAGTCAGAGTGAATGTCATTTTAAGAGAAGCAAAAACAAACTTTAAATGTTGCCAACTAAGGTCATTTTAGCAGGTTGAAAATGAATGCATTTTATTCAACAAATCTTTGCCGCCCTCAGTATCTAGGGATCTATTTCCAAAACCTAACATCTCTGCCCCAGCTTCCCTCAGTCACAAGAGACCAGGAGAGATCAATAACTAAGACACATTTTTTGAAAATTTTGTGTGATCTATACCCTGCTTGCCATCTTTATTAGCTCTTGGCACTCTCCTTTTGGTTAAATGTCCCCTTTTCTTTTTTTTTTCCCTGTTGATTTTTTTCCCGGACTCCAACTATCCATATCTCTCCTCACTTTCTCAGTACCTTGCCAAACTCCCATTCCAGGGTTTCATCCTCAAATTCTTCATTAAACACATTTTCCTTGCCTTGACAGAACCCTAACTCTCCTCTGAGAACATGACTTTGTATGCAGGGCTTCATTATTCCACATCTTACATATATCAACTATCCTCCTCTCTCCCCAGTGCTGCTTACAGAGTATTATTGTGTTAGCCTTTATAAAAATATAAACATCTCTGCTACTTTGAGATTATACTTCCCTCTAGCCTTCATTGTTATTGTCATCAACTGACCTTATGGACATTCTCCCTGTTCCTTGAACAGTTTAGTATCTAATTCATTTTTTATCTTCTCCAGTTTATGGCCTGCTTGACCCTTAGATATTGTATTCCTTGACTGCTTCATGGTCATCTACACCCCTCTTTAGCAACCCATTATTATGGCAACATCTAGATTGTTTCATCACTTGGAACTGTCTCATCTTTGAAATATTAACTCTGAATGGCCCCTTGTGACAACATTTCTCTTTCCTCAAGCTCTCTCACTCAGTTATTCTCACCATACTTCTCCTTGTCTCCATGGGGTTGGCAGTCTGTGATCTTTTACCTTCCTCTCTTGGCTCCATCTTCTTTTCCTTCTCTGTCTTGTTGGATGTCATGAGTCCTCATTTCCACTACTCTCTTGCCAATAGCACCCTAGTCTCATTGCTCTTTGTTTATGAATTGAATTATGTCCTCCTAAAGGATAGATTCTGTTCTAACCCCTGGTTCTGTTAATATGAACTTTTTTGCAAATAGGGTCTTTGAAGATGTGATTAGTTAAGATGAGGTTAAATGGGATTAGCATAGACCCTAATCCAATGTGACTGGTGTTCCTGTAAGAACAGGGAAATTTGAACACAGTATCAGGCAGATACAGAGAAGACAGACATTTGAAGTTGGAACAAAGATTGAAGTCATGTGTCTATGAGCCAATGAACACCAGGATTGCCAGCAAACACCAGAATCTAAAAGAGGCAAGGAAGGTGTTGAAAATTGAATCATGTCACCCACAAACATCATGTTCATGCCCCAACCCCTGGCCTTGTGGATGTGAACCAATTTGTAAATAGGAACATTGAAGATGTTATTTAAAGTGTGCCCAAACTGAATGAGGGTGGGCCTTGATCCCATGTGGCTGAAGTCCTTATAAGCAAAGGAAATTGGACATGGAAGAGTGAAGCCACAGGGAGCAGACAAAAGCTGGAAGTCAATGGAACCCAGAAGAGAAAGGAGAAGACACCACCATGTACATTGCCATTTGATGGAAAAGCGAAGGAACCCCAAAAATTGCCAGCTGGTCACAAGATACCAACCTCCAGGAAGAAGTAAACCTTCTAGCTCTGAAACTATGAGCCAATAGATTCCTGTTGTTGAGACAACCCATTGTATGGTATTTGTTTAGGCAGTTACTAAAACAGGTTTCGGAGGGAATATGGTCCTATCAACACCTTGATTTCAGACATGTAGGCTTTAGAATTGTGAGATAATAAATTTATGTTGTTTGTAAGCCACCCAGTTTGTGGTACTTTGTTATAGCAGCCTTGAAAACTAAGACAAATTATCCTGGCAAATATTCAGTCCAAGTCTCCTGTTTTTCTCCATATAACCCAGACTGCTTAGTGTTATTGATGATGATTGCACAATGTATGTGCTGAAGGCAGTGTAAATTACTGGTGCCCATACTCAACTAGATCTTTGATAGTTTTTTATACTTCCCTACTGAGCTTTCTTCACTCTTTCCCCAAATCTTTCATTCTGCTGTCCTCACTCTTGGCTGATAAACGTGCCTATTTCTTTCAGAGAGAAAATAAAACTCTGAATTCCTGGCCCCAATTCTACAAATAGGTCTCCCAGGAAAGAGAAGTTATTTCTCTGGCCAAAAGTTAATGTCTGCATCTGTGTTCGGGATCTAATCCCCTACCTTCCCATGTATAATTTCCTTTATCTTTGAGCTTTATTTTCCTTCTTTCTTATTTTTACCAGCCGTGAACCTACTCAATGTTCTCAGATCTTAAAGACTTGTCCTTCAGTCTCACACGTTCTACCAGCTGCTGTCTTTTCTGATCACCCCTTCACAACTAACTCTTTCAGAAAAGTTGTCAATATTCACTGCCTCTAGCTTTGCTCCACTTGCTTGTCCTCTCTTCAGTTTGGATTCTGCTCTCACCACTCGTGGAATCTCTTCTTGTGAAGGCCAACAATGACTTCCTTGCTGCTAAATGAATGAATCATTCTTTTGTTTGACCTCTTTTCTTCTCTGGCTGCTGTTGAGCAACACCTTGTGTCCCTTTTCATCCTATCTCACTGACATTGTAGGATTTTGTAGGTTTCTTTCATAGGATCCAAAATTTTGGTGTTTCTCAGAGATCTATCTTAAGACTGTCTTCTCATTTCAATTTGCATACTCCAGGGAATGTCTCCCTCATTTCCTGTTGTGGCTTTAGTAACCCTCTATGTGTGTGCTGATGACCCAAAATTTATCTCTTCAGAGGCAAGTTCTCTCCTAAATTTTATATCTGAAAATCCATCTTCTTACAGGATTGTCTCCCCTTGATGTTCCAAAGGTACACCAAAGTCAACAGTTGCAAAACTGACCCTCGTCAACTTCTACCCACAGATGTAAGCAGAAAATCTGAGCATCTTCCTTGACTTCTCCCTCTCCTTTATATCAGGATCCATAGACATGGATCAATGCATCAAATTTTCCTTCATCCCCTCTGTTACTCACCTAATTCAGACATCATCTTATTTTTCCACAACCTCATAAGTGGTCTACTTTTCTCCACCCAAATGTCCCTTCAAAATTTTCTCCACACTGCAGACAATCATTTTTGTAAAAGTTTTCTAAATTTATAATTTTTCTAAAATTCAAATCTTAAGGATATGTTATTACCATTCTTAAAACTGTTCAATGCCTTTATTGCACTTAAGGTAAAGTCCAAATTCTTTAACTTTCCTCACATTATCTTTTATCTTCAGGGCTTTCTTTACCATTCTTTCTTTTGCCTTTTAATAATGTTCCAACCACACAACACTTCATACTGACCTTTAAATATATCATATTTTCTTATTCTCTCTCTCTGTTTCTCTCTTCATCACTTTTTTTTACCTCCAGGCCTTCACACAGCCTCTTTCCTCTGTCCTGAGTCTTCCACTGCACATGTACACACACACACACATACTTACCATTCATGTCTCACTTAGACATAACTTACTCTGGGAAGCCATTCTGGGAAGTGGATTTGGGATTCTCCTTTATGATTCCATAGCAATTTATATTTCAGTTATCATAATACTTGTTGTTCCAGTTTGCTAATGCTGTCTTTTTGCAAAATACCACAAATATATTGGTTTTTGTAAAGGGGGTTTATTTGGTTACACAGTTACAGTCTTAAGGCCATAAAATGTCCCCAGTAATGCATCAATAATTGGGTACCTTCACTGAAGGATGGCCAGTGGTGTCCAGAAAACCTCTGTTAGCTGGGAAGGCATGTGGGTGGCGTCGGCTTCAAGTTCTGGTTTCAAAATGGCTTTCTCCCAGGGCGTTCCTCCCTAGGCTTCATCTTCTCTTCAAAATGTCACTCTCAGTTGCTCTTGGGGCATTTGCCCTCTCTTAGCTTCTTTGGAGCAAAGTCTGCTTTCAAAGGCCATCTCCAAAATGTCTCTGTAAGCTGAAGCTCCTCTCTCAGCTCCTGTGTGTTCTTCAAAGTGTCCCTCTTGGCTGTAGCAAGCTTGCTCCTTCTGTCTGAGCTTATATAGGGCTCCAGTGAACTAATCAAGGCCAATTCTGAATGCGTGGGGCCACGCCTCCATGGAAATTATCTAATCAGAGTTATCACCTACAGTTGGGTGGGTTGCATCTCCATGGAAACACTCAAGCAAAGACTTACAATCTAATCAACACTAATAACCTCTGCATCAAGATTGCATCAAAGATAATGGCATTTTGGGGGACACAATACATTCAAACTGGCATATTGCACCCCCTGGGCCCCAAATGACATGATATTTCCATATACAAAATACATTCATCCCATCACAATAACACAAAAATTTAAATCATTTCAGTAACAATAGTTAAGTACAAGATCTCATCAAATCAGTTACAGGCATGGTTTGTCCTAAACCATAATTCCCCTCTAGCTGTGGACCTGTGAAACGTAGAACAAGTTATCTGCTTCCAATAGACAAAGGAGGGACAGTGGTAGGGTAAACATTCCCATTGCCATAAGGAGAAACTGAAAGGAAAACAGGGTTAACAGTATCAAAACAGTTCCTAAAACACACAGGGCAAACTCCACTAGATTTCCAAGTCTGAGGGTCACTTACAGAGCGACATTGCATCCTTGGGGCTTGAGAGAGTGGGAGTCTAACCCTTCCTAGGGGCCTTTGTGGCAGCCCTTTCCTCTCCAAATGCTGTGATGAGTGTTCCAACATGTACACACATTGGAGAGACCACCTTCTTGGCCCCACCCTCCTCAAACATAGGGGCAGCACTCAGATTCCCTTCCATCTCCGGGGCACACACTCAACCCCTTCAGAGGTGGGGTGGCAGCCAAGCTCTCCCCAATTCCCTGGGAATGTGCTCCACCCTCTTTGGGGCTTGGGGTAGCAGAACTTTTCCTGAGCATCGAGGCAGAAGGCCCGTCCTCGTCCTCTGGGGCAAACTCACACTTTCCATGCTTGTGGGCCACTCCACTCTCCCAGCCCAAGACATCCTGACTCTGACCTCAACCTCCATGGCTCTGTCTTTGAAGAAATATTTCCTTTAATTTGTTCCTTGTCTGTGTCCTCCAGTTCAGACCAGCAGCACCTCTGTCTATAAATATCTTGCAAAAATTCTGTTGACTTCGCATGAAGCACACAGGGGTCAAAGCCATCAGATAGTAGGACTGAATGCGTGGGGCCACACCTCCACGGAAATTATCTAATCAGAGTTATCACCTACAGTTAGGTGGGTCACATCTCCATGGAAACACTGAAAGATTTACAAGCTAATCAACACTAATAACATTTGCCCACACAAAATTGCATCAAAGATAATGGCATTTTGGGGGACACAATACATTCAAACTGGCACACTTGTCATATTCTTTTGTAACATTTAGTATACTTTTGATTTTCACATTTTAATTCCTCCTTTGGTTGTCAGGTCCATTGGGGAAAGAATTGTTTGTTTATTTTGACTATAATATTCCTGCATAGTAAGTTCCAGTAGTTATTTGTTCACTTCATGAATGTTGGAAGAAAAGAATAGGAGGATGCAGACTGAATAAAGATAAAAGAAGGATGGAACTTAGGAGATCAAAACCAGATATGTAAGCCAAGTTCAGGAACTTAGGAAATTAAAGTCATTAAAGTTAGGAGATGTATCTCTTCAGGCTATCAGGTTGTAACAGGATCAGGACAAAAAGACAAAGTCTTGGGGCCCTTAACTACTTGTCTGAATGTGGCCACATCTTTTCCATTTGGTTTAGCCCCTACAAATTCTGTCTGCCTGCTTCTCCAGGGGTCTTCACAGTGTCCATGTGCATAGATCTTTGAAATTTTATCTCTATCAATATCCTTAAGCATTCCCTGTGAACCCCTGGTTTCTATGGGTTGGTTAACTAAGAGTGGTCCCCACCCTGTGGAAATAATAATCAAATGCAAAGCACACACATTCAATTGAGGAAATATGAAACCAAAAGACTAACTTTTATTGAGTAAATGAACAGAAGGCAATTTCATTGTGCCATATGGCAGACGAGAAGAAATCACAGATGTTGCATGATTTAACCACCACCCCTCAAAGTTACATGACTTGTCTGTAAAGTGTCACATAACTAACATGAATATACCAGCTTTCTCATATTTTTTATACTCCCTTCCTTTCCCCACCATCATTTTTGGCAACTCTTTACATGCTCAAGTAAGTCGAAAGTTTTTATGTAAACTAACTTGTGGGGATCCTGTTGTCCAGGTCATCAAAATGTGCACAGGGCTAAATTGTGGAGAGAGCAACACATTCATTTGCAATTGGTAAAACTAATGAAAGTATCTCCAGAATAGTTACAGATATGTTTTCTACTATAGACACATTATATGTAGATATCAAACACATAAATATCAAAACATTACATATAGATATCAAGCAGTGATTTAAACATTCCTTTGTCTTCACTCCACCATGAAAAATACCTTCAATTTTTTTAGGGGAAAATATCCTTTGTTTCTTTTTTCTAAATTTTCACTTATTCAACTGATTTTTCATTTTCTAAAAAAGAAAGAATTACCACTCTCCTTGTATTATTCCCATTGTAAGTGATGTAAAATGTCATGATACTATTCAATTAGGGTATTCAGGAAATGAATGTAAAATATTTGGATGCATTATGTAAAATCTTTCTTAGCATTATAGCCATAGTTACCCCAATATTTTGTTTTCTAGAAATTAGGGAATTTTATTGCAATTAAACTTTAGCAATGAATGGATGAATGAACTCAGAACAAGTACCGGGTATTGATTAGTCAGCCATGTGAGTACAGTGCAAAGTTAAGATTCACTTAGTTGTCAGAGAGCACTGATAATCCACGAGTTGCATAAGTGTACATTAGCTACAGTGCAGGTACCTAACGCCTTAATTCCAGTGTTCCAGGGTATGCTGTGGTAGGCAGTCAAAAAGATAGCCTTTCTGGAGCACGGGCTTCAAATGAATAGAATTGTTACTTCTGAGGTTAGGTTACAAGTAGACTGTGGCCTCCGTCTTGGGTTCTCACTCTGTCTGTCTGTCTCAGCCCTTGCTCAGAGGGAAGCAAACTCTCTTATTGTGGGTAGGCCCATAGAGAGACCCACACGACAAAAAACTGATGTCTGTAGGCAGTAGATAAGATCTGAGGTCCTGAAGCCTGCCAAAAGCCACCTGAGTGAGCTTGGAAGTGGATCCTTCCCCAGATGAAATGCCTGTCATCCTAGCCTACAGCTGGTCTGAAACCTTCTGAGAGACCCTGAGCCAGAGGTAACCAGCTAAGCCACACCCAATGAAACTGCTGAAACTGTGCACTAATAAACGTTTTTGTTTAAAGCAGTTAAATTTGGGTGTAATTTGTTACTCAGTGATAGATAACTAATACGTGCCCAAATTTCTAAAATATAGCATTTTGCATATAATTTCCATACACTTTTAGGTAAAACTACACACTAGAATTCTCTTTGCCATGGTTTCTGTCCCCCTCTCTTGTCCCAAATCCTATGCTATTAGAGTGGTCTAGTCTGTGACGTTTGGCTCATACATACATTCAGCCTGACTTGATTGATACGTTACTCGAGTCTTTTCTACTCTCTTTCCACTGTTCTTAACAAACACTCTCTTTTTTCCCCTCTCAGTCTGAATTAGAATTTAAATTTGTTCCACTATGCATCCAAATCTTTAGGAATATGGAGAGTGAAATAGTATATAATTATGAACTATGGGAGTATTTGATTAAGCCATGTAGTAAATGAGGATGAGTCCATTTAGTGGCTGGCCTCTCAAATGCCTCAATCAGGAATAGAGTAGTCCTTTGGCTTTTGTTGGCTCTAACTTATTTATAGAATCTGACTCTTTCTCATCGTTCCAGAATCACCTTCATTGCTTACCAGAATTATGCCAATAGCTTCCTAAATAGTCTTCATCCTTATACACTTGACTTCCTTTTTTCTATTCTCAACACAGAAGCCAGAGTGATCCAATTAAACATGGATGAGATTATATCTCTCTTCTGTTCAAAACCCTGCAATGATTCACCCTTTCACACAGAGTAAAAGACATTCGAGTGTCCATAAAGAGTCCCTAATCCCATCCCTTTAATCCTGATCCATGAACAACTTTCCTACACCCGACCTCACTATCCACACTGTTCTCCTTGCAGATCTCCCATTTTCCAGAGACATTCCCACTTGAGGCTTTTGCTCTAGCTAGTTCCTCTGCCTGAAAACCTCTTCACCCAGAAATGGCTAACTTATCACTCCTTCAAGTCTTTGCTCCCAATTTTACCTTCTCAAAGAGGCCTACCTTAAACCCTATCTAATATTGTAACCCTCCAACACCTGCCTTCAGCTTCAGAATCACATCATAATTCACCTTGTAACATACTGAATAACTGGCATATTGTTTATTGTTTTTCTGGTTTATTGTCTATCTCCATCCAATGGTCTGTAAGCTCCATGAGAAGATGGATCTTTGTCTGTTTTGATCGCCGCTCTAGCTCAAGCACTACCATTGACAGTTACACAGTAGGCACTCAATAAAAATTCCTTGAACTGAACAGTGAACTGGCTTGAATCGATTTGCCCCTATAGCTCTTGATATGTGAGAAGTGGTAACAAAGTGTTAATGAGAAATACACAGGTAGAAGTGCTGAAAAAGTTATAGCCACCAAATAAGGGAAAACAGGTTAGCAGCAGATTCCTTGTTTTCCCTCAAAACAAGTAACCTGATGAAGCATATTAACAAATAGGGGCATGATTTATTCATTACCATATGAAACATCTTGACTTGAAATTAAATTGTTTTATAGACGCTTGATACATTCTGGGACCTTTTCAATTTCTTCACGGTTCTTCCTTTGTTCATTTTTCTTGTTTTCCTTAAAGAACTGTAGGCAAGTAAGCAATATTCTGCTGCTTTGGCAAATAATTGATCACTTGGCCTCTTGAACTCCTTCATGGACAGTGTGTCTCTTCAGGTTTACTTAGCATCCTGAGTGGGGTGAGGGAATTAGAGAGTGATTTCTTACTGGAAACCATGCAAAAAAAGATTAAATGCTTCTTACTTTGGCCACAGTGCAAGATGAAAGAGATGACCAGCAAAAGGCACTTTCCAGCATCACTTTTTAAAAATATCTTTCACTGATCTTCATTGTCTCAGGGGAGAAAGTTCTTTCCAACTTACCTGTCTTTTGCCTGTTCATATCAGCATTAATATCATATCACAGATAAGAAATGGATTTCTAAGATTCCTGATACCTGGAAATATTGCTCTCTGATTTTTAATTGAGAAATATTATTGTGATAGTTTTGAAGCTGTATGTACCCCATTAAAGTATGTTCTTAAGGCTAATCCATTTCTGTGTGCGTGGACCGGTATTTTGTAGGATCTTATGGTGACTAGGTTCTTAACTTGAGATGTGACCCCCCCCTTATTCAGGGTGGGTCTTAATCCTCTTACTGGAGTAAAATATTTACTCCTTGGCCCTTTGTAGAAAAAATTTGCTGACCTCTGTTCTACACAGTAAAGAACTGTGACTGTTCCTTATATTTTATTACACTGAAGTTAACCTCCATGTTCACATCTATCATTTAAAAGAGAAGGAGAACTAAGGATAAAAAAAAAACAGAGAGAGGAAACACAGAAAACAGAGATAAAATTCAGAGAAACTAAGAGACAAGGACAAACATAGAAAAGTATGGAAAGAAAGTCACAGATGGAGCAGCCAGAAGCTGAAAGCCAAAAATCCAGGAGAGAAGGACCAGCTTGCATTGTCACATGCCTGGCCATGTGACAGAGAACTGAGGATCGCCAGTAGCCCTTTTTTGCAGAGAAAGCTTCATCTACTGATGCCTTGATTTGGACATTTTCACAGCTTTAGAACCATAAACTTGTACATTAATAAATCCCCAAGGTAAAAGTCAGCCCATTTCGGGTATATTGCATTTCATCAGCTTTAGCAAACTAAAACAGATTAAAAATAAAATTCCTTCACACTTAATATTAGGGGAAACATTGTTAAAACATCATAGATCAAATGCTTTATGAAATAGCTTAATAATGAAAATTTGGTATAGTAAAAAGCTCTCCAAAACCTGGCTTGGGTTGTAAGAATTGTAGGCAACAACATTGAATATACTGAAATTCTAGACCAGAGGTCAGCAAAGTTGCTGCCTGCTTTCATAAATAAAGTTTTATTGGCACATAGCCATGTCCATTCACTTACATATTGTCTATAGCTGCTTTCATGCTATAACAGCAGAGTTGAATAGTTGTGACAGGGATTGCATGGCCTTCAAGGTCTAAAATATTTACTCTCTAGTCCTTTGTAGAAAAAATTTGCTGACCTCTGTTCTAGACATTAAAGAATTGTGACTGTTCCTTATATTTCATTACACTGAAGTTAACCTCCATGTTCATGTCTATCATTTAAAAGGGAAGGAGAACTTGAGGAAATCTCAATTTTCTGGGTCTGGGTCATTAGCAGGAATTGATCAGGAAAATACAGAAGGAACTATTGGTGTACATTACCTCTCCAGCTGGCTATACTCATATCCTGGTATTATCTCTCAATCCCCTTGTAAGAGATGCGGGGACACTGAAGTATCTGCATCTTCCTGAGGTACTTACCTATAAAAGAAATGTTTACTTTTCTCATGACCTTCTGGCTTTACCTTCTTTCCTAAATTGATCTGATCTTAGGTTGTAGTTGGGTGTGCTTGTCCATTGGTTCTGGCCTGGATGTGTCCTACAACTCTTAGCTACTTTGCCCTCCATTGCTGGGTGCCAAGATTCTGGCTGCTGGCCTTGATTCTTCAGCCTTGAACTTCAGTAATAGTTTCCAATTCCTGGTTCTTAGATTCTCACTTCAGGTTGCCTTTCCTATTCTGCTTCCTCGACCAAACAAGATACAATGAGTGATAAGGGACTTAGCAACATTTTGCTATCTTGAACAGAGCATTGAAGGAAATTGACAGAAACTATAATTACTTAGTTTAAAGGAGACAGGGCAAATAGAAAATTAGTGCTACTAAGTTCATAAATTCTACAACCACACCTCATATGGAGAAAGGGCTCGGTTGTTCTGTATGCCCACGGAAAGACAGATGTGAAACACTTGGTTAACATGAAGATTGAGATAAAAAAGTAGGAGAAAATTTGGCAAGAATCAAAAGATTTCCAGATGGAAAAATTCCGTAAACAAGATAGATCCTTATATCCTGGGATATTTAAGTAGATAATGAAGCCTACAATCATAGGACAGTATTGGTGGTCTGTAAACTTTTCCTTGAACTCTATAATAGAAACAATAGCTTTTCAGTCATTTTTAATGAGAAATAGCCAGAGGCCCAGAAGTTGAAAATCTATAGTTTACAGCATTTAAAAGAAGCATAATACCATGAAAAATTATGGCTTTAAAAGCATGATGTTTTACTCTTTAAGAGATTATTTAATTTACTGATGATATAATTATTTTTTCCAATTTTGATTTTTTAGCTTGGTTAGTTAAAATTTCTCTTCTTTAGGGAATCTGGTCTTTGCGCTGCACTAAGAACGGCCCTCTTTGCTCCAAAATAATGAAAACAATTTCCTGTATTTTCTTCAAGTACTTGTATGGTTTGATTTTTACATTCTAATGTTTATTTCACATGGGATTTATTGTTATGCTTGTAATAAGGTAGAAATCTAATATTTCTTTTTCAATAATTTGGCTAGATTTTTTATTTCCTTTATCAGCCCCTCATCCTTATTCACTGATTTTAAATACTCTCTTTAGAGTGTCTCCAATTCATGGACTCTTCACTGTCCCACTGATCTATAGGAAACTTCACATGCCTGGAATCCACAGTCTTCATGATGAAAGAGTAGATTATACTGTGCGGCATGACAGGTGTTCTGTAATTCATCTTTTTGTTCAAAAGAATCCTGGCTATTTTCCTATCTATATTCTTTGCCAATAAATTTCATAATAAATGCAACCAATTTTGCAAAATATACCTGCTATTATATGTACAGATTGTAGGCAGTGTTTATAAATGTTCTGAAGAAAATTATTGCAGGCAAATGTCAAACTGGTAATGCTGCTGATCTCCAGGAGGAGAAGGTATGTTAGGCCATGGAGTGGATAAGGCATGAACACTGGGTGAGTGGGAGCGATCATCTGTTTTAGATTAGGGAGTCAGGAAATGACTTTTAGGAGCAGTCATTTGTACAGTGTTTTGAAGGTGCAATAGGAATTTGTGATGTGAAGAAGGAAAGGAGAACATTTGAAGTAGAGGAAAAATATCATACGCTAGGTGAAATGTTTTCAGGGTACTGCTGGCTATTCAGTTTGGCTTTAGCTCTGAGGAATGTCTAAGGCTTTGGTTGAAGGTTTGGACAAGAGGTACACTATAAAAGACTATTTTGCCAAAATTAGGAACTTGAACTTTTTGTGAAAGTTTGGATGGATCACTGAAAAATTTTAAAGAAATGATTGTCATGATCAGATTTTCATCTTTAAAATGAAATCCATTTTAAATCACTCTGGCATCCATGTGTATGTTTGAAATGAATGAGGCTAGAGTCCAGGACATCAGAGAAAGGCTACGGCAATAAGCCATGTGTAGTTTATCTAAACCTTGGTCCTCATGTGGTCCAGCTTCTTTGGGAAGTTTTTGGGAAACACAAGTTTTTCAGCCAATAATATTTACTTGGAATACAAGATTTTATTAGAATCTCAGGAGTAGTATTAAAATTCTTTTTGTTCCTCCATTTCTCTATCTCCCTCAAAGCCTTGAGCTACCCCCGATTCTGCCCCCCACAAAGACTTTCTTCTATCCTCAATTCAAATGTGGGCTCCAGGACTTTTTCATTCCTTCCTTTGCTTTCCTTGATCTGTTCTTTCACCCCACTAGCTTTTCTCTCCCTTGAGCCTGTTTCTGACTACTTCCCAAACTCAACTTTTTCTACCTACTATCTCTGTCTGCATAGCAGATGGTTCTTATGTAATTCCTGCAAAAGGGAGGAGGAAATATTGCAAATTCTCATAATTACTTTTTATCTTTGTTAAACAGGAGAAATGGGATCAGAGCCGACTTTAACATTGACACCACAAGGAGAGAGAGGAAGGGATGGATAAGAAAATGACATTTGAAGTAGAATGACAGACATTGGGCCTTAGATGCATGACAGAAATGAAGATACTGATGGGAAAAGAGTAGGAGTTGTCTAGAAATAACTTCCAGGTTTCTGGCTTGAGTGTCAGGATAATCAAAGTACCATTGACTGAACAAGGAATGCCACAAAAGGAGAAGAGTTAGGGGATAGATAATGAATTTAGCCTTGTAAATGCTGATTTTGAGGTGTTTTAGTTTACCCAAGTGGAGTTCTCCAGAGACAGCTGGATAAGTGAGACTGGGCCTTAGGAGAATGGACTTAAGATTCATCATTGTAAAGGAGGTAGTTGAACAGTAGACTAGGGTACAGAGGCCTGAGGCCAGAATTCTAGGTCACATTGCTATTTAGGAGCCAGACAGAAGACAAGGGGCCTCCCAAAGAGTCCACAAAAGATAGAACAAGGAAGTAGAAGGAAAATGAGCTTCCAGGAAAGGCAGATGTTTAAGCAGCAAGTATTAGATCTTTCAGAGAAGTTGAGAAATATATGAGTGGAGAGTTGGAAGTAGCCAGAAACAGGCTTGAAAAGTGTCCTTTGCATTTGGCCATATTGCAAGCCATTTTGGTAGAGTTGGGTACCAGAGGCTGATTGGGGGAAGGGAGGGCAGGAGTGTAGACTACTCTGTCAGTGATCTTGGCTGTAACAGAAAGAGATTGCATTGAAACTGGGATCTAGAAGTAGGCTGATTATAGGTCTCAGGTAAAAGGACCTCTGGGAATGAGCAGCCTCTTTTCAAAAGGGCAAATGGGGGGAGAACAAGGTTTAATATATATTAAGTAGATGGGGGGAGGAGAATTGGATGAAATGCTTGAATGCATAGAGGAATTTATTTACATTGGAGTAAGGGTTCCAGATAGCATTGTAGGAATGTTCATCCAGCCATGTATGTGCTAGAAACTGTGTATGGAGATGGGATTGGGGTGGGGTGGGGTGGCAGTACCATTTTCCTGCCTCAAGGATTTTAATGGTCCAGTAGAGGGAGATTCTCATTTTAGTTAAACAATATTTAGTTAGAGCTTACTATGTGCTAAGTGACACCGTTTGTTCTAGGCCCTGAGGATGCAAAACGAAGTCTAGGAACTCCCTCCAAGATATTGCATTCCAGTGGGGACAGACAAGTAAACACAGAAATTCTTGTACTGTTTTATAAGCTATGAGGGCTACCTGGTCCCATCAAATTGATGCTGTGGGGGAAGCAAACGCAGAGTTACTTGTCAATTCTATGGTGCAGGTATATGGGGAGGAGACAGGTGGAGATTCTCCTTTGCAGAGGAGGGGATGATGATTGAGATGAGTCTTGAAAGGCCAGTGGGTTTTCACTAGGTGAAGCCTGGAGGGAGAGGCAGGACAAGAAGAGGGAGCAGTGTGAGCAAAAGTTGGCAGCAAAATCAAGTGGAGATGGGAAGATGAGTCATAGGATAGGAAACAGATCAGCATGAGGATGAGGACATGAGAGGACAGAAGACTGCAGGAATGTGGATATTGGGTGGAGGCCAAGGATGGCAGGAATGAAAAGCTCTGTGGGGTTAAGTGGCTCCAAGTTTCTGAAAGGCTGAGTCCTGTTCACCCTGGCACAAAGAGAGGTATTGATGGGGGTTATCATCTGTGGCTCACACAGGCAGTGAGCTTGGTCAGGATTCCAAACTGATGCCTGAGAAAAGTACCTTGTACCTGTGTTAAGCTTGGCCCAGCTGGGCTGGAAGGCAAGTGATACAGTTAGACCTCAGGCATGATAGAAGCATATGGGAAGTGAAAGATTCCATCAGGGCTCATGGGTGCACAGTTATGTGGGACATTTGGGCAATCTCTCCCATGGTCCTCTTCTAATCCACATCTCCATGAGCAGGGGAGTCTCATTTCCCTGTGGAGTCCCAGGGGGTTGGAATCAATGAGTTCTTAGGTCCTCTTTAGCACTGAAATTCTAAGAATCTACTTGTGAGCAAAACTTTTTGAGATTAGGAAACGTGCTTTTCTTGTTTTTGTTTTTATAATTTTATTTTGGAGCAACTCCCTTCCTGCCCAAACAAAAACCTTTTAGTAAAGGGTTCAACAAATAGAAGCACAATCAATATGTAATTCATTCATTCATTTCATAATTTGCAGGACATTTCTATTCTTCACACCAATAAATAGCCTGTCTCTAGGAGCTCCATGTGCAAATGATATGAACCATATCTGCATCCTCATTTTTTCTCTTTATCTTCAACTTTGGTTGCCTGACTACAAATACTTTCAAGTTTTCACTCTTTCTGATTTTCAGTGGGAAAATTAGCATGCAATTTAACTAACATCTAAAGGTCTGGGTATTGAAGGCAGGAGGGTCGAGACTAAATAATTCTAATTTTTATAAAGCTTTTCAAATTTAGAAATGTTCATTGCCCTCGAATGTATCATTATTTCGTTCAAATAAATTTTAGAGCATCAACAGGAAACTTGGGAGATGGCAAAATGTTAGGTAAACTCCACTGTTTGAGTTTATCTGCATGCGTGCTCCAAATCTTTTGAGTTTTGGAAGAATGTCTCCTTGTCATTTTCTCATGTTAATATCAGTAAGCTTTAGTTGGTTTACCCCTTCTATATTTCTAGCATTCCTTTGACCCAATGTTATTTGCTTTTTGTTAATGTTTACCTTCCTTCCTATTGAGTATCTATTGTGATTTTGCTCATATGCTCCTCACTCCTTTTGTAGATAAAGCATGTACTGACTAAAAATAAACTCAAATCCTGAGTCATGGAGCTCCCGCTGGATGCAACCCTCTTATGAAAAACTGGATACCCGCACCTTGATTGCACTGTCAGTTGTCATTATCCTTTGTTTATAGTCTTTGAACCAGTTTTCAATCCATGCGACAACACTTCCATCCAAATCAATTTGTATTAATTTTTTCAAGTTAAGATTTTGCAAGGCACTGCATCGAATGTAATATGGAGATCTAGGCATATTACATCTACACGTTTCCTTCACCCAGTGATTTTGTAATTAGATTTTTCAAGAGTGGAGGTGGGAGGGTGGGGAGGAGATCAAGTTTTGCTTGTGTGAACTGCCTGAGCTGTCTCTCCGCCTAGTGAAAATTCATGTGTGGAAGTGTTGACTCAGGCACAAGTGTAATATCGATGATAAGCTGGAGGATTTTTTAATGGAAGTAAAATGCCAGCTGCTCCTTGCGTTCCTCACCACCATGTTGTCTAATGAAGCGGACCCTTTAACAGCCGGTCTGGCCAGGAATCTTTGAGTCATTTTTTGATCCTCTTTCATCCTTTGATCAACATTTGACCTATGGAATGAAGCCAAATTCTGAGAGTCCAACAGATTCACTGGTGCACTTTTCCCTCCCTCTCCTTCTCTGGCTGAGTTATTAACACTCTTGCAGCCCTGAATTCATTTCTAACCAGCCGAGCCTCTGCAATTCTTTATTCTTTGGTATAAGGTAGTCACTTGGCTGTTTCAAATTGTTTTAAAACCAGCTGGTCAAGTCGACCCTGATGCCATGGACATGAGCCTCATTTCTCAGGAACTTCACATTCTTAGATGAAGTTGCTCAGAAGCATTGGCTTTTACTGTCTCTTAGTATGAGACCGGGGGCAGGGGAGCTAACAGCAAACACAGATAACTGGAATATATTGCCATTTCTCAAGCCTTAAAGCATTTAATGTCAATAAAAATTAAGCAGATTTTGCATGTGATGGTTGAGATAAAATGATTGTTGGGGGGGCATTGTGAAACAGTTGCCTGCTTTATTTAGTAGATTTCATTTTAATAGTTCGACACAATTTTGCAGTATTTTAAAACAAAGACAATTGTAACCTAGCTTCCTAAAATGTCATTTTTGTTTGCAACTCATTTTGATGCAAAACTCTCAAAGAGCTAAAAATCAGTAATGACAATTAATGATTGTGTTGCGTTCAACCCCTTGTATCTATTTGAATATTTATCTCCTCTAGTGAACATGCCACTGATTTTTAGCTTTGCCTCATTTCTAAAAAAGTCTTGCTCTCACCTGCCTCTATGAACCCTGTACTGTGTAGCCCTCTCAAATCTCTGCCCCCAAAATGAATTTTATAATTCACTTGACCTTTTAATCTAGTAAATCAGAACCTTCTGTAATTAAATTAAACTTTTCATGGGACGAACCCAAGTATCAAATGTCATCTTGTCTTCGGCAGCAGAAGCTGATGCAGAAACATCAGACACTGTAGACAAGAGAGAGTCAAAACAGATCATTAACACCAGACTAAATGTTTTTACACTGTTTTACAATGTCTTCATGCTTAGCTGTTGAAAATATGCTGTCAGAAACTATGCTGCTGTCTGTTCAAAGACTACAAAGTAATATACCAAATACATGTGCTTTGAAGAATGTTTGGAGTATCCCTGGAAAGGATTAACAATTTCACATAGACTGAGTGCTGGAGAGCTTAGAATCACTGTTCATGTGGCAGGAAGAACTAAATGTAGACTTGTTCTACATTGTGCTTATAAGGCTTTCCTTTGCTACTAAAACTAATGGAAAAGGAGAAAGCACCAATCAGAATAAATACAATGAAAATAGATGTTGGAAGATATGTCCCAAACTGTCCAAACTGTCATTAAATACTAAGATGTATTTTATTTCCTTAAGTGTTTTAAAATGCGTTTAAACTTAGAATTAAAAATTCTTACCAAAGCCTGTAAATAATAAATAAACATGGGAAGTTCAGTAATAATTCCTAAACTTCAAAATTAAGGGCTGTCTCAGTTTAGGTCCAAAAGTAATTCAAATAGATCTAATGAAACTCAGCAAGAACTCTGAATGATATTGTCCACATTTTATTACCTTCTTCCAGTTAGTTCTCTCTTTAATTATGTCTTGTGAGGTTCTGTTCTCTGAGTAATAGAGCTACTGGAACTATTTGTTGCAGAAAGATACATATGTTCTTTTGTAAGATCAGGAAGGAGGTGATGACGCTTTTCATGGGATGAGCAATAAAGGAAGGAGATGTATACAAAGCACCTAACACTGTGCCTTGTACACTGTAGGTGCTCAATAAATCCCTTTCCCATTAAATAAACCTGTCCAGCCAATGTGTGATCAGGTAGTTTTAAGCACAAGGTGATCAGTTTGACCACTACAATTTAAAATGTTTTCCCTATTGGATCAGTATATTCCTCTTCAAAGTAAAAGAAAGTCAAGTCCTCTTTTGGGTGGAATTAATGCAGGTTTTGGTAACTGTTCCCCCCCAAAGACCATAATGTGGAAGACTGGAGGTGTCTTGATAGATAAGTAGATCTAGTTCCTCATCCAGTACACAGTAGATAAGGGATTTCAGCTCTCTCAGAGCTTTAATTTTATCATCTAAAATAATAGGGGAGGAGAACCTAAGATGGCGGCTAGGTGAGACAGGGCAAAAAATCACTTCCATGAAAAATATTAGATAAAAACCAGAAAGTGACCCAGAATACCAGTTTCAGCAATGCACCAGCTGGACAAGGTCTGCTAAAACCACAGGGACTGTGCACTGGGTGAAACCGGGAGTCTGCATTCTGAAACAAGTGAGTAAGCTGGCTGAAAGCCCCGCGGCCATGCTGCAGTGTGGGGAATCTGGGGGTTGGCGTTTGGAGACAGACTAGTTCTTTTAAAAAAAAAAAAAACCCAGGAGCGGCTGCAGTTACAACAGTGAGAACTGTGCAGTGAAGCACGGCAGGAGCGGGCTGTGCCAACCTCTTGGTGTCTGGCATGGAGGATAGACCGCTGCTGGTTCCCTCAGGGCTGGGGGGCAGAGGGGAGAGTCAAAAGGAGAAAGAAACCACACTGCTTGCAGCTGGCTCCCCGGCGGGCTGGAGACACTCCTGCCTGGGCGGTACCCACAGCCCAGAGCCGCACCAGGAAACCCAGTGTGATGGAGAATGTATCCCACTTCACCATGCACATGCCACAATATCAGCCGTGGACAGTGGCCTTGGGTGCATACACAGCTAGTTGTCCTGGAGCTGGGAAGGTGGAGCTGTGCGAAAAGGGGGGGGGGGGTTGAGATACCCCATTCAGCCATCTTTGCATTAGGCTGGGAGCGCTCCTGCACGGCCCGGCGGCCTGGGGCTTCCCTTGAGGGACGGCACGCACTTGTGACATAGCACAGCTTTCCCTCAGCAGAGGTCCTGGAAGATCACAGCTGAGAAAGGGGCCTGCTCAGAAAACCCAGGGATGCTACGTCAATGCCGGTGACTTGTGGGTCAGTGGCAGAGAAAATCTGGGGCAAAACTGAAATGAAGCCTTAGACTCTTGCAACAGCCTTGAATCTCTGAGAACACCTGGGAGGTTTGAATATTAAAGCTGCCCTGCCTTCCTAACCACCCAGACACACACCTCACAAGTTGTATTTTTTACAACTTGAAAGAACCCTATCAAGCAAAGCAAATGCCAAGAGGCCAAAAACAACAGAAAATCTTAAAGCATATGATAAAACCAGACGATATGGAGAACCAAATCCCAAACACCCAAATCAAAATATCAGAAGAGACACAGTACTTGGTGCAATTAATCAAAGGACTACAATCAAAGAATGAGCGCATGGCACAGGATATAAAGGACATGAAGAAGAACATGGCACAGGATATAAAGGACATAAAGGAAACCCTAGAAGAGCATAAAGAAGAAATTGCAAGAGTAAATAAAAAAATAGAAGATCTTATGGAAATAAAAGAAACTGTTGGCCAAATCAAAAAGACTCTGGATACTCGTAATACAAGATTAGAGGAAGTTGAACAATGACTCAGTGTCCTAGAAGACCACAGAACAGAAAATGAAAGAATAAAAAAATAGGGATAATGCAACTTACTTCACAGGGTTATCATCATGAGAGTCAAATGGAGTCAACTTTGTGAAATGTCTGTCAAATTTGACTAATTCATAGCAGGTGTTTGATAAATGTGCTTTTCCTTTCCTTTGAGGGAGCAGGTTGGCAAGAGCTAGGTAGAGTGTCAGGGTACTAGCTGGACAGGCAGGAGTAACAATGACATGGGCTGAGCCAACACAGTTGGGGATCCTGTGGCTAGAAGGGTATGGGGGAGTCCCAGCATGCTCTAGGCCTGCCATGAGTTCAGGTTAATAACAGCAAAATTAGCTACAAATCAATCCTGGTGAGGCTTTCCTCTCCCTATCTAGCCCATGGAGAGTACCATAAGTGGTAGTCAAATGGTGTAAGTATCAGAATTACCTGGAGACATTGGTAAAAATACAAAGGCCCAAGCCATTTGCCTCTTCAGTGAGCCCAAACCTCTATGTGCCTTATTAGCTCACCAGATGGTTCTGAAACTCTTCAATTTTGTGAACCACTGTTTTAGGTGATATAGTTGCAGCAGACATGGCTGATGTCCCTCCTCCAGCACCAGCCATAGCTGGAGCAGACAGTTCCAGTGGGTACTGCAGATCACCAGTGACAATGTGTCTGACTTCTGCTCCAGGTCTCCTCCAATGCCAAAGACTGGAGAGGGAGTGAGTTCCAGCAGGGTAATTCTTTACCAGTGGGGGATGTAAGATATAAGCCAATGAATCAGTGGTCTCCTGTCTGTCATTAGGTGAATAATTTGGGGAATGTTCTGTGGACTTCTCTGGATGTTCCAGGGGAATAATGCACCATTCTTCTCAGGAGAAATCTTGAAACACACTCTCATTTGGATTTCCCCCCCTTTTCCATGCCACACTGCCTGCTCCCTTGTTCCTATTTCCTAGAATCATCTCCTAAATGAACTCTGGCACACAAGTCTTTATCTCAGGTTCTACTTTTTGGACAACTCAAGCTAAAATAATAGTACAGTGGCTAAAAATGTGCCCAGGAGAGTCAGGGCATCCAATTTCTAAGTGGAAAACTTAATATCATGTGCAACAAGAGAGCAAATTCCAAAATGGGTGACACTGGGAAGGATAAGGGGATTTAAAAAAAAAATTCTATTAGAGAATTTGTGGGTTTACGGAAAGTCATGCATAAAATACAAGATTCCCATACACCCCCCCCCCCCACCCCCGGTACCAACACTTGCATTGTTGAAGAGAATTTGTTGCAATTGATGATAGTATTTTTTTTTTGTAATTCTACTATTTTTTTAACAGTAGTTACATATTTGTTACAGTTAATGAAAGATTATTACAGTAGTACTATTAGTATTGCCCATAGTTGATGTAGGGGTATTTTTTCCCCATATTCCTAACTTATTATTATTACTATTACTATTATTATTATTATTGTATGTCTTTATTTTTTTATTCATATATCCATACACTGGATAAAGGGGGTGTCAGTTACAAGGTTTTTACAATCACATGGTCACAGATGAAAGCTATATATTTATACAATCATTATCAAAGATCAAGACTACTAGCTACAGTTCAACAATTTCAAGTATTTCTTTCTGGCTATTCTAATACACCAGAAACTAAAAAGAAATATCTATATAATGAATCAGTAGTCATAATAATTTGTTTAATCCTAACTTCTCAGTTATAAGTCTTCCCTCTCATTTGATCTTTCTCTCAGTATTCAGGGATATCTGGGCAATGACCACTCTAACTTCTTCATGCTGAAAAGAGGTATTGACATTATGAAGTAGAGGAATAAAACTGGTTGATGTTCTTGGAGAGACTGGGACCTCTGGGTTTCAGGGCTTTAAGTTTCTGAAAAAATAAACTTAATAGGTAAAAATTTCATCGAGTCTTAGATACAGCTCAGGGTATTCTTTAGTGTTTTCCAGAAATCTGTTGGTTGGGGCTTGGCCTACTGGAGCAATTTGCAATATCCAACTGACGCTTGCATAAGAATAACCTCAAGAATGACATCTTAACTCCATTTGAAATCTCTCAGCCACCAAAACTTTATTTTGTTTCATTTCTTTTCCCTCTTTTGGTCAAGAAGGCATTCTCAATCCCATGATGCCAGGGCCAGGCTCATCTGTGGGAGTCATGTCCCATGTTGACAGGGAGGCTTACACTCCTGGTAGTAAAGTCCCACATAAGGAGGAAGGTAGTGGGTTAATTTGCAGAATTGGCTTAGAGATACAGGCCACATCTGAGCAACAAAAGAGGTTCTCTGGGGGTGATCCTTTAGCATAGTTATAAATAGGCTTAGCTTTGCCATTGGAGAGATAAATTTCATAAGGGCAAGATTCTAGATTGAGGACTTGGCTTATTAAATTGGGAGCCTCTATTGCTTAAGAGAATAGCACAAATTCCCCGGGTGGGGGAGGTTTAATTGTTTTCTCATACCCTACTCTAGGTTCCATGTAATTATGTTGTTTAAATAAACTGACCAGACAGGTTAAATTAGATAGTGTGCTACAGAAAATATAAATTTTGTACCAAATAAACCTCTCTTCCTTTGGTCTCACACAGAAGTTGAAGTTTTAAAATACAGTCACTATCATCCTTTACCCTGTATTCTAATTTACCTTAGTCCTAACCAAGTCTGTTTCATTCATTTGTAGTCTGGTCTCTTTTTCATCTTCTTTAACAGTTGCTTTGTGGAGTAATGCTGACTTTCAGAGCTGCAGAACTCTAAGTCTCAGGTATCACACAGATACCCAAATTTCCAGGGAACTACCAAGTTATACACAAAAGGCTCAGCATCTCAGAATTTAGAAATAACAGTTAAACACAGGAATAGATGTGACTGCTGTAAGAGCTTACAATCTAGGAACCCTTACAATAAGCCTTACTGAACATTCTGTACTCCTTAATAATCGGTTGTACAATCTCTGCCCCCATTCTATCTCCTGATAATGCTCTTAAATTCAATTCTTAGTGTTTTCACATTGTACTTAGTTTGTATTAGTGAGACCCTACAATATTTGTCCTTTTGTTTCTGGCTTATTCCACTCAACATAATGTCCTCCAGATTCATTCACCTAGTTGCATACCTCATGATTTCAATCCTTACTGCAGCTGCTCAATATTCCATTGTATGTATTCACCACAGTTTCCCCCTCTGTTCATTGATGTACCCTTAGACCACTTCCCTCCATTGCAAATTGTGAATAATGCTGCCATAAACACCAGTGTGCAAATGTCTATTCATGTCCTTGCCTTCAGGTCTTCTAAGTATACACCAAGTAATGGGGTTGCAGGATCATATGACAGCCCTACACCCAGTCTCTTGTGGAACCACCACACTGCCCTCCAGAGGGGCTGCACCATTTTACTTCTCCACCAACAGTGAATAGGTATATCTCTATCTCCACATCTTCTCCAGCACTTGTATCCTTCTGTTTATTTTTTAAATGGTTTTATTCATGCATAATACAATCCATCCTAAGTGAACTATCAGGGAGTCCTGGTATAATCACATAGTTATGCATTCACCACCACAATCTATATGAGAACATTTCCATTTCTTCCACAAAGAAGAGGAAAAGCAAATAAAAAAGCAAAGAATAAAAACAAACAACAACAAAAAAACAAAAAGGAGAGATAACCATAATAACAAGAATCCTGTACCCCTGCCTTAAACACCACTCTTACTGACATTCAGCTTTGACATATTGCCTTTGTTACAATTAATGAAAGAATATTACCATGTTACTATTAACTATAGACCCCAGGTTGCATTAACGGTATTTTTTCCATATACTATCCCATTTTAACACCTTGTAATGGTGACATACACTTTTTGCTCTTGTAAAAACTTTCTTATATTTGTATATTTAATTGCTATTATTGTCCACTCTAAGTCTCACTAAGTTATACAATCCCAGTTTTTAAACTTTATATTTCCTTCTGGTGCCATACATTCCCCCAGCCTTCTCCTTTCAACATATTCACACTTAGCTTTGTTCAGTGTACTTACAATATTGTGCTACCATCACACAGTATTGTGCTATCTATTTCTGAATCTTTACAACCAATCCTGTTGAACATCCTGTAATCCTTAAGCATCAAATGCCCAATTTCTACCCTCTTTCTATCTCCTGATAACCTGTGTTCTCAACTTTCACTCTCAGAGTTTGCTCATTATGGTTAGTTCATATTAGTGAGATGATGCAGTATTTGTCTTTTTGTTTCTGGCTTATTCTGCTCAACATAATGTCGTCAAGGTTCATCCACATTGTTGCATATGTCATGGCTTTATTCCATCTTACAGCTGCATAATATTCCATTGTATGTATATACCACAGTTTGTTTATCCACCCATCAGTTGATGGACATTTGGGTTGTTTCCTTCTATTGGCAATCATGAATAATGTTGCTATGAACATTGGTTTGCAAATGTCTGTTCACCTCCATGCTTTCAGTTCTTCTGAGTATATGCCTAGTATTGCTGGATCATATGGCAATTCTATACTTAGCTTCCTGAGAAACTGCCAAACTGCCTTCCAGAGTGACTGCACCATTCTACAGTACCACCAAAAGTGAATAAGTGTACCTATTTCTCTTCATCCTCTACAGTACTTGTAGTTTTCTGTTTGTTTATTATGTATATATATATATAATGGACATTCTAGTAGGTGTGAGATGATATTTCATTGTGGTTTTGATTTGCATTTCCCTAATAGCAAGTGAAATCGAGCATTTTTTCATATGCTTTTGAGCCATTTGTATTTCTTCTTTGGAAAGTGTCTATCCATGTCTTTTGCCCATTTTTAAATTGTATTGTTTGTATTTTTGTTGTTGAGTTGTAGGATCTCTTTATATATTCTGGCTATCAAATCCTTATCCAATATGTGCTTTCCAAATATTATCTCCCATTGTGTAAGATGCCTTTTTACTTTTCTGACAAAATCTTTGACGCACAAAAGTATTCAATTTTGAAGATATGCCGTTTAGCCATTTCTTCTTTCATTGCTTGCGCTTTGGGTGTAAGATCTAGGAAACTACCTCCTACTTCAAGATCTTTAAGTATTTTCATACATTTTCTTCTAAAAGTTTTATGGTCTTAGCTCTAATGTTTAGGTCTTTGATCCATTTTGAGTTAATTTTTGTATAAGGTGTGAGTTAGGGGTCCTCTTTCATTCTTTTGGATATGGATATCCAGTTCTCCAAATACCATTTGTTGAAGAGCTTGTTCTATCCCAGTTGAGTGGACTGGACAAGGGGATTTTTGTTCAAAAGCATGCCCAGTGACATACTGTGAAAAAAGGAGGAAAGTACAAAATGCGGCCAAGTCTGAATATTCTGTTTGGGCAGAAGGCAGATCGGACCCTTGGATTCTCTTACGCTGATTCCAACAAGGGCTATGGAATCACCCTGGGGAGAGGAAACACTGTCAGAGTATGTAGAGTGACAGAAGTACATCCCTAGAACAAAAATGACCTTGGCTGGTGTGCAGTAAAGAAGTAACCTGGCCCAATGAGAGGTTTGTCCATAGAGAATACCTCAGCTCCTGGGAGGTAAACTCTAAAACCCTGGAATGTCCTGCCTGATAAGAGTCTCTCTGTTTATCTAGGGGTATTGGGCCATACCAGAGAGTTTATGCTACAAAGTGATTTATGTCAAGCCTTGGTGGTAGGGGCTTGACATCTGGAGGTACAGAGACTAAGGTCAGTCACATAGGTGGTCAATCGTGTCTATGTGACTGGATCCCAATACAAACTCTGGACACCAAAGCTCAGGTAAACTTCCCTGGTTGGCAATACTCAATGCATATTTTCACATTCTGTTGCTGGGAGAAATAGACACTGTCCCCATCACTTCGTGGGAAAAGACAACTGGAAGGTCTGTACTTTGGTGTCCCCTGGACCTTGTTCTTCACCTTGTTGATTTTGATCTGTACTTTTTTGCTGTAATAATCTATAATTATGAGTATAATACCTTTTCTGAGTCTGTGAGTCCTTCTAGCAATATATTGAAACTGAAAGTGGTCTTGGGGACTCCCAAACTTTGCAGCTGCTATTAGTAAGAAGAGAGAAAGGAAAGACTTGATAACTTATCCCCCCAAAAGCAACTAATGAATAATATTTGGTCACTGCCTTATTTATTCTAAGACACAAAAGTCTCATGATAGTTTTTTTAAACAGGAACCATGTTTCAATTGATATGATAAATCAGAATTCAGATCATGAATGGCTGATAGAATATTCTTGTTGAACAGTTCTGATTTAAGTGGGATTGGCTGGTGGTTAAAGTGGTATTATCATGCTTTTGGAATTTTGATAGTAATAGTAATTCCAGTTCAGGAAGTGCTATCACTGTTTCCTCCCTCTAAAGATATGATTGGATTTTACACTAGGTTAGATTAATCATGTCCAACTTCTCAGGAAGATGCCGATTGCCATCTCACAACCTAGAAAAGATTGACTTTATATTTAGATTCATTAACTGGCTTTATGAATATATTTAAGTACTGCAGAAATCCCTTCACTACCCCATTGAACAGAAAAAAGATCTATCAGTGTCTGGAGTTGGCACCCAGTGATTACTGACTCCTGGAATTCATGCCCTTGTATTATCTCCTTCCCCTGAGTGTGGGCTGGACTTGATGACTTGTTTCTAAGGGATGTCACTTCCAAGATTAGATTGTAAAAGATAGTTACTTCTGTTTGGCTGACATTCTTTCTTGGGCTTTCTTGTTTGCCCATTCTGATGAAGCCAGCTGCTGTGTTCTGAGCCACCCTATGGAGAGGCCGATGTGCAAGGGACTGAATGTGTCCTCCAGGCACCAGCCTGCAAGGAACTGAGGCCTTCAGTGCAATAGCCAGTGGGGAACCGAATCTTGCCAACAATCATGTGAGCTTGGAAGTGGATCCACCCTCAGGTGAACTTGAAATGACTGCAACCCAGGCCAATACCTAGATTTCATCCTTGTGAGAAATCCAGAGCCAGAGGACTCAGCTTTGCCACATGGAGACCTAACTCTCAGAAAATAAACGCTATTTTAAGTCACTAAGATTTGGGACTCTTTGTTATACTGCAACAGATAACAAATACACCTGTGTTTAAATCCCAGGTTCACCCCTTTGTAATAGTGTGGCCATTTATAAGTTACTTAAGCTTTTTGTGTTTTGGTTGAGTCATTTGTTTACCTTTGTCATAAGGTTGTTATGAGAACCAACAAAATGTATCAAGCCATGGTAGGTGTACATGGGGTACATAGCAGGAGTTAACTTTCAGTAACATTGACTTAGAAATTGCATGGAAGTCTAAATGACTGCAACTGGCAATGCTCAGTGATGGATCTGGTGGGACTACCAGTTGAATCTGATATTATCTGAAACTCAATCAGAGAATATGAAAAAAAGTGTGCTGCAGTCAGATGTTTAGTTTCCTATTTAGCACCAAAATGTTTAAAGTAAAATTGTAAAACTTGACATATATACTTAGAAGCTTGGGGTCAAAAAAGATGATAATTACAAAATGTATAGAAAAAAATTTAGTATTCTCCCCTATGGTTGATTTGCATTGTGGACTATTTAGGCATTCAAGAGTTGTGAATGAGGATTGATGTTTGTTGTCACAAAAGCAAATAAAATAAATTTAATGTATTTATAAGATTGTCATCCTCCTCTAACATATTAACTCAAATATTAGTTATTAAGAATTCATATTTCTAATTACTCTTCAGTAAGTATAACTCAGGTCTATGGTATTCTTGTAAGTTGGACTGGACAAGCCAAGTACACTTTCTCCCTCAAATCCTTTTTCTGGCCCTGTCTCTTTGCATCACGCACTATCTTGTGGAGTTTGAAAAAGAGCAGTGTCTTACATTTGGGAGAAGTATAGATGGCCAAAATTAAGAGGATAGTCAGGCTAGGGTCCCTCCAACATAATTTAATTTGGGGATTCTAGAGTTCTGGAAACCTCTCGGCTGATATAAAGCCGCATTTTAGGGGGACCTGATTGACCAGAGGCCTTTGCCTGAGTAATTGGTATTCTCTTTCCAGCCAACTGCAATAACATCAACTTGAAGTGATAAGGATATTGCTAAATTTGCTTTAATTAATGTCACATCTCTGAGTAATAAATCACCGTTAATTCCCGAGTTAGATTTTTGGAAATGACCTCGTCTTTTTGGCTGTCACTGAAGTTGGCTGGGAAAGCCTTCCACTTGTGGAGGCCTGTCTGCTTAGTTTTTCAAGGAGAGGTTTCATCCGGTTTGAAGGTACATAAAATTACTTTTATTTTCTTGACTATAATCCCAATCAAACTTCCTTAAAACATTGTCAGTACTCTCTGTACTTTGAAGGTACATCATCAGAATACTTAATTTAGTTTAGACATTTTAGCAATTTTCCTGCACTTTATATATTAACATAGATTTTCAGAAAAAATGCCCCAATGACTAGAATTTCATGAAATAACATGAATTTTGTAAAAGGAAAATATCTATATTACAGAAGATAACTGGACTTCTCAACTTTCACTTTCCAGCATTCTCTGGAGGTGGGAGTGTGATACACAAAGCTCCTTCCTCCCCTCTCCTTATAATGTAGAGATTATTTTATTATTTATTATATATTTAAGTTTTTGGTTTGCATATTTTTAGAAAAGGGTGTGTGTAGATGTGTGTGTGAAATTCTCCTAGTTATTTGGCATGTTCTTTAATTCAATTTCTTTGAGCTGTTTGGCCTAGTCTGGTCCAGGCTCACAAAGAATCCTCTTCTCAATTTAGGATTACTCTTGTAGTATTACTCTTACTTTTGAGGTTTCCCAGAGCTCCATTTTCAGTTCAATTTTGTTTTGCATTGCCTGCTTCCACTGGGTGACATTATACTTCCTTGTAATTTGCACTGTCTTTTATACGTAGGTAATGCATAGGTAAAAACCTGGTCTGGGCTGGTCCTATGGAAGTTTGATATTTTATATAATTATGCCTCCTTGATATTTAACCATAGTTCTTTTCAAATTGTGTTCAATTTAAAAGATACCAAATAATATTATTGATCACTTACTTAATGAATGTCTTGAATTCTGGAGTCTCCTAATAATTGCAATTTGCATTGGGTTTGTAAGATTCCCAGAGATGTTGCCTGACCCAGGATAACAAAGAATCTGTGCTTTCTTAATGCATTACATTGACATTCAATGAATATGCTAACATACCACATTAGGAATCTGGCCAAGCTATTGAGTCAATTCTCAGTTAAGTTGGGAAGAGTTGCGATGGGAAGAGACTGGGCTGAGTGTTAGAAAGCCTGACACTGGCATCTGACATTCACCACGGACAGTTTACCAAACCTCGTTTTCACATCCATTAATTCAGCAAGAGGAGGACAATTGGACTAGGGAGTTTCTCAGGTCCTCTCCACTGCTAACATTCTCAGAATTGTCCTTTACATATATCTATTTATTATCCAGTGCATTGCTTATCAATTTCTTTATTTCAGAGGGAGCAGGAACAAGTTAAAGGCATAAAAATTCATTTAGTACTTTTCTTGTTCTTATAACCTCTGCTACGTATAAGACTAAAAGTTTGAAAGGAGAATTAAACCATTAGTGGAAAAAAGAGAAGGATATTATCTGTGGATTTCTGTACTTACATGACCTTTCTTAATTTACCATGAAATTTATAATTTGATGTTCTTTTTTTTTATAGGATCTTTGCTAAAACACATGCATATCTTTCTTTCAATTCCTCCTTGGCTGCAGTAATTTCTGAGTACTTTCCATCCAGCATCACTCATAGGATGAGGCACCTAGCTTCTTAAAAGCTTTCGGTTCATTCATCCCTCAACTGCTATGAGAGGCTCATTTGCAACAAACATAGGTCTATTTCAATGTCTTGTTATATGTAAGCCATTTGCTGGCTTCACCCAAAGAGTGATTTTGGGAGATAAAGGTAGAAACCACTGGGAAAGATAGAACTGAGAAGAATTGTGTAGCATTTTGTAAGATATCACAAGTGTGAATATGCTTTAATTTTTTTAATGCTAAAGAAAAATGATGAGAAATAGGATCATATTTAAATAAAATGTGGGGAACTTTTAGCAATGAGAGATATAGATTAATTTTTCAGAATTATATGTCCGAAGATCTATTCAAAACTTAACAAATGACATCAAATCCAGGAAAAACTGTTGGTTTGGCTAAAAAGAGTGGATGAATTTATGTCTATTTCATTCTAAGCTTCTGTGATATTTTATCACCTGACTCATGGGAGTTTGCTTAGTCTTTTTCATGGATTCCATTAAGAAATACCTTTCTCTGGTTTTAATTTCACTTTTTGTTCTAAAACCTTTCATCATAGGTAACCTAAACTCTTTCTGCATCTTACAAGGTTGAGCTCAGCTTTTCAAGCATCTATTTTCCTTGGCTTTCACAGTACAAATTTATATTTATGATTTTGGGCTTGCTCAGCATCTTTTGTGTATAAGAAAATGCTTTGCAAATGGTAATTCAATAGATTGATTCATAAGTGTTATGTACATAAGTTACAACCAGTTTTTAACGTGAAGAAACTGTTCAGAATAAGCGCATCAGGGATGAAACTAATGCTATTGAAAGATTATTTTTCAATGAATGCTCCTGCAAGTTACAGTCTTCTATGATAGGAAGTGAATTTAGAGTGGCCAGCTCATCCCACTTTGCCTGAGATTTGTTTAAGACTGAAAGTGCTGCATCCTGGGAAACTCTTCAGTCCCAAGCAAATGAGGATGGCTGTTCACTCTAGTTGTATTCCCATTGGTATTTCTATTTCAGCAGGTCAAAAGTAGACACAAGGTTACTTGTATATTACTTCAAAAAGTACCTTCATAGAAGTATTTTATTCACCAAGATATGCCTAGTAATGATACTTAATAGATGTTCAATAAATACTTGATGACAAAATAACAGAACAGCTACCAGTCATGTCTAATTATTCAGAAGGAAAAGTTGCATTTCACTGGAAGATCATCTTAAACTCTTATGGACCGTGTCTTCTAAGTCATATAAGATGAAATAGTTCTCTGACTTGAGGATACTCCAGCAAAATATTCTGAACGAATGGAAAAGAATGGATGTGTTCCAAAATGTGAACGTGAGTTACTTTGCCATGAGTATTGTTGAAACGTACTCCCAAGTTAAAAAGTCAGATGCTTTTTTAGCATGTTACTCAAAGCATCTTCTGTGGCAGACCCAAAGCACTGCATTAATCAGCTTCACCAGATCCCTCTTGAAGATGGTAAGCAACCACCCAGGTTTGATGATGTTGAAAAGCTGCAGGAAACCCACAATGGAGAAGTAACTCTGAAGCTGCCTGCTGCAGTCTGTCCAGCAGAGGGCATTGGTGCACCTATGCAAAGATCAGGGTTCACACTTGGATGAGTGGTGATGTCAGCAAGATGTCCGGGGTCTGCCTGTAGGCTGAAAATTAAGAACAGTGGGAAAATATGTCATTGAGGAAAGCACTGAGACCACTTGATCCACGTGCAATGCCCTCTTGCACAAATCATGGCTACTCAGAACAGCCTGAGCCCCTCACACATGTATGAAGTCTCAGGATTTTACTTCAACATAAAAGAAAACAAAAACAATTTCAGTAGACTATCTCATACCTGAGGTCCGATGCACTACAAATTTCATTTTAGGAAAACATTAGTTACTCAAAATCAAGAGAAAGAAAAAGAATGTATAATGTCTAGAGATGTACCTAAAAAAAAAAAAAACTTAATTGTTTTTCTAGCTTCGAGCGATGATAATAGTAATAATACTAATATCTAACATGTTTAGTGCCTTAAAGTTCCCTAAAATTTCTACTCACATCATTTTAAATATTTCAGCCTGTTGAAATAGATAGGATTCTGACTGCTATTTTTGCTTTACAGGTGAGTCCTGTAAAGTCATTAAATGGTTTATTTAAGAACGCAAGGATAGATGCAGTAGACTAGTTATTCTGAACACAAGTCTATTTCAGTCTGCATTAACCTATGGCACTCTGTAATTACATGCCATGTATTTAAAAACACATTATAGTTGTCATTAATTATCATCATGCTTTTAACCAAAGACATATATCTCTTAAAAGAATTAAGATAATTTCACCAATACTAAATTTGATAATTTGATTTATGCCTCCAAATGTCAAATTGCCCTGAAAATATTAATTCAGAAAAAAAGAAAATGAGTGAAATGTTTTCCAAAAAAGCAAGAAAAATTCTTTGTGCAAGAAAGAAACACTATTTCTAGAAATAGACTTTTTTTTTTAGTACTTTGAGAAAGAACACAAAGAATCTTTGGAAATGAGAAGGTAACGGTGAAATCAGGGAGCTTCTGTGCTCACCAATGACATTTAATTTCCTTTGCTGAGGAAATGAAGAGGAAGATGAGGTCTCAGGGGCAGCTCCTGACACACCCGTGGCAATATGACATTGCTGAATGCTTTCTCAGACTCCCATTTGTTTGGGGTAGTGACAGCTGTTTGACTTCTCCCACTGGACCCCACAGTTATTTGCTTCCCTATAGCAATCTGGTTGATCACAGTGAGGAAAAATGGATTCTGTAGCTTAGCATTTACATTCTGCCCAAGTGCTGTCGGGTTCCATCATCACAGACTCTCATGGGACCTCTTTCCCTAGCCTTGGAAGCTACATGGCAAATCCACAGCAAAGCTATCTGAGTTCCTGTTTACTTATGAAGAACATTTGGCCCAACCTCTGCCAGGAACAGATCTGATTCAAGAACAATTATCAAACAGGTGGGTTTCTCAGCTTGGCTACCAGGATCTCATCTGCAAATGTATTATGAATATGTTTGTGTCTAAATAAATGCTTAGCAATAAAAGATTTTTTAAAAGTCAAAATTTCATAAAGATAACAAAGAAGGTTAACCCAAAATGACGGAAGCCATCATGTAAAATGAACTATATTTAATGTATTATATTGGATGAAGTGCATATGTACACATATATATGAAGTGTCTAGAAACAGTGCTTACTAAAACTACAATGAGATTGTAGGATTTCTTGCCAACCTTTTCTAGCCATGAACAATCAAATAAAAAGCATATACCCCAGGTGTGACCACGGTTCTCTTATTCTGTCATTATTTGTATTTTCAACATTGGTTGATTTACCTCTGTGCTTTCTCTGTTTTTTTTTAATGTTGATGGGCCTCACTGCAGATACTTCCATGGGTCAGGACTGATGTGTTAATTGGAAGAATTCTGGGTCTCTGTGCTTGCAACCATTGGGAGTTCAGACCTTAAAATGCAGCCTTTTTCAACTGAATTTCCACAACTTCTGTTGCTATTCTTATTACTATACGCAGCCCTGCAAATGCTAGAAATGTGAGTCTTTTCTATTTCTATAAATATGCCTATTATAATTCTTGATATATAATTATTTCTCATCATAGAATACCCTCAAAATTGGAATTAGATACCCTTCTTATGTTTTTCCATAGCACACTATGCTTCTCCTTTCACAGAATTTATTCCATTAGATTGTAAGCTTTAGGGACAGAAATAGTGGAATATTTATTTGTTCATTCACGCAACTGGTGAGTTAATTATTTTTTCATTTCTTCAAACCTCAACTATTTGTGAAGCATCTACTATGTGCTAGATTACACAAACACACACACAAAGTATCAAAGCAGACATTTTCCTTGCACTCATCATGTAGCTGTTGAGCTTATAGTCTAATGGGGCAGGCAGATAATCAAATAATCAAACAGATCAAATATATAAACATAAAAGGTAGTGAAAGAAGGAAAGGTATGTGGTACCATGAGAATAATGAAATCTAGGGTGGGAGTGGGGCAGTTGGTCAGAGAAGAAATCTTTAAGTAGTGACTTCCGAGCTGAGCTCTGGTGGGTGACGAAGGGTTAATTTAAAGGAAAGGGTGAGAAAAGAGCATTCCAGGGGACAAAACAACAGGATCAAAGTCATGAGGCAGAAAGAAATTGGGTAAATCTGAGAACTTCGAAAAGAGTGTTGTGGTTGAATTATAGAGTGCAAAGGGTAGAAGAGCAGTTGGTGAAGCTAGGAACAGTTACGAAGGAATCATTCAGGGCCTTGGAAGCCATTTTAGGAGTCTTGGCTTCTGCTTTAACAGCAGAGGAATCCAATGGAGAGTTTTAAGCAGGCTTGTCACATGATCTGGTATGAAATTTTAAGATTGCTCTAGCTCAGTGTGGAGAATGGATTGGATGGGATTGTAGAGAATGGAGAGATTTACTATGGAGGCTACTTCAACTCAGGTGGGAGACCATGGAGTTTGGAGAGAGGTGGTAGCAATGGAGACTGAGAAGCAGTGCCAGATTGGACTTAGACCAAGCCCATCTAAGCTTTCAGCAAAGTGAAGAAAATCTTTCCAGAAGGGAAGGACCATGAAGACTGCATGCTATTTAGAATTTCACCACTGTGTTTTGGTCACCACTGTATGTCCAGCACCTGGCACAATGCTTGGCATGTGGTAAGTGCTAAATTCATATTTGTTTAAGGAAAGAGGGAAGAGAGGGACAAAAGAAGGAAGAAGGAAGTGAATGATTTTCCTAGGATTCTACGGTGAAGAAAAATATCTGGAGAAACTCTTTTCTACTACTCAAAATTCATAAATCTTTTACTCATCTTTCAGAGAAAATAGATTTCAAATTGAATGCAAAGTTTGAGTTAGTTTATCTTTTTAATTATTTGTTTATTGATTGATTGATGATTTGTAGAGGCTGCTTCCAGTACTGGGCTGAAAATGATGCTAACTCTTGGTCTGGGCTCCATGGGAAAGAGAGCTGAGTTCCTTTAATAATGTCTGTATTGAGATACAATGATGTAGAATGGAGAAGGGGGTAGAATGAGCAGCACATATTGCCTCTCCTAAAAGATTATTATGCTATAGCTACTTTCTGAATTGTATTGTGATGGAATCTTTGTCTACTTTCTCTGAGGAATTTTTCTGTTTACCTATTTTAAGCCCATATATATTTGTAGCCTACATATATATGTCTATATGTACATAAGATATACTATATATAAATGTATATATATGTATATACAAGCTGAACATATATCACTGTTAAGAACAGGATAGTTCAATCTACCTCAGTGGACCTTCCTCTTAACCAACCTTGTCTGTTGTATTCACTCTTTTTAATGGATTTAAAGGACAAATGGTTAGCTCATTTTTTTCATAGGGTAAGGATAAATTGAGACAGATTCAAGGGCTTCTGAACTTTTACTGCTTTCCCAAAACCCATTTTAAGATTGAGATCGATCTCTGTTCTGCATCCCTCCCCAATGTTGATCCACTGCCCCCTATTCTAACAGCTTGTTTCCTACCTCCATAGCATTTAGTACCTTCCTTTCATGTTAGAAACTTCCACTTCACCAATTATCTGATGTTTACTCCTCTCTCTTCAGTGTATAGATTCTCAGCCCCATTCCGTGGTGACCTTAAAGCTCCTCCTGTTGGAAAATATCTTTTCTTCTTTGTTTAAATTTTGTCCTGTTTCACCTTACATTTTAAGGGATCACTAAAGAATTGAGTGTGGGTTTGGCCCAAAAATGTTCCAAAGTTCAGACTGCCATCTGAAACTTTGAGTATATTCTATTAACATAGCTAGTACACATTTAATTCCTTCTATCATTAAAAGATGACTTTAATTGCTCCTAAATTCCCAAATGCCAGAAGACTAAGCAGGAGCATGCAAAGCAAATTCTCATCAGCCTCTGGATACCAGAACTCAATGGAAATCCCAGGAGAAAATATTAAGCCCTTGGCAGACTTAATTTGCCACCAGGATAACAGTTGTTGAGGTTCAAATGATGAAATTCAGGGCAAGAATATGCCATCATATTGCTTCTGCCTAGTAATTATGTTGCCATTTTTGCAGTCCAGAAGAATGAGTGAATGAATAGTTACTTGAATAAGAAGATGCAGAATATACATCATGAAATTAAATAAAAAGAGACTGCGTTAGAGACTTCTGGTGCTTACCTCTCTCTGATCCTCCTCTTTTTCCTTGCACAAGGGAGATTGTATTTCTCTGCCCCTTGCAGGTAAGTTAGACCTTGTGACCAGTCCTTGACAAAGTATTGTGAGCAGCAGAAATGTGGGTTGTCACTTCCAGACCAGAGCATTTAATTACTGCTGTGAGAATTCTCTTCCCCTGCCACACTAACCAAGAGCCTGCATGCTACAGATGATACAGCTACAGTATGGTGGAGATTTGTTCGTTTGAGACCACTGAGGAACTGTATGGACAGCAGTTGCTCTGGACAGTGACCAGAAACTTGCAGAGGAATTTACATGAGCAAGAAAAAAATATTTGTTGTGTTTAACCCCTGAGATTTGGGCTTTGCTACTATAGCATAACCTGGTCTATCATGATTTTAATGCAGGGACCTTAGAGAAATTGTCCATTTCTTATCAAATGCAATCGTGCTACCAGGTTTTGGATTTTTACATCCTATATTACATAAGTGTGGTAAGCTGAAATAAATGATGATGACTGACATCTATTCCCCTGATCGTGACTTGGTCCTGCCTAGGTGAGTTTGGATTTGGAATGAACTACCTATCCCACGTGAGGGATGATTTCAATTACAGCACTGTGTTTTTAAACTCAAGTTTATTGAGATATAATTCATATATGTACAAATTCATTCTATTTAGGCTTACAGTTTTATGAATTTTATGAGTGTCTACCATCATTAACCATGGCTATCATCAAGATATAGAATATTGCCATTACTCCAAAAATTTCCATTGTTCTCCTTTATGATCAATCCTCTTTCCTGGTCCAAAGCAACCACTGCTCTGATTTGTGTCCCTATAATTTTGCCCTTTCCAGTATTCACATAAATGGAATCATACAGTGTGTAAACTTTGTGTCTGGCTTCTTCCAGTTAACATAATGCTTTTGTGATTCATCCATATTGTTGCATTAGTAGTTTATTCATTTTGATTGGTGAGTAGAACTCCATTGTATGAAAAAATAATAATCTGTTTATCCATTTACCAGGTGATGGGCATTTGAGTTGTTTCCAATTTGGGGCAATTATAAACAGAATTGCTATAAACACTCACACATGGGCCTTTTTGTGGCCATGTGTATTCATTTCTTTCAGGTAAATAACACTTAGAAGAGGTATTGCTTAGTCATATTGGTAAGTGTATGTTTAACTGTTTTTCAAAACCATTTTTCAAATTGGTTGTACCGTTTCACATTCCCAGTATCATGAGACCTCCATAAGTTCCATATCCTCATCAGCACTTGGTACTTTCAGTTTTTAAAATGTTATCTGATCTAGTATGTATGCTGTGGTATCTCACTTTGGTTTATAATTGGCATTTCACCAATTATAAAGATGTTGATCATTCTTCTATGTGCTTATTTACTGTCTGTATCTCTTCCTTGGTGAGTTGTTGATTCAAATTTTTGCTCATTTTTAAATTTAATTGTTGTCTTTTAATTATTATAATATTCCAGATGTTTTAGATTATATACTCTAGACCTAAATCCATTACGATATATGATTTTTTTATATGATTTTTAAAAATTAGGTAAAATCAGGTTTAAAGGATGTTCTGAGGGGAGAAAACTCCATTAAAGGCCAGTGGTAGAGTTCAGATTTGTGCAGGAATTGATGGGTATTTGAGTGTTTTATACCTCTCTTTTTCTAGACCTTTGGGGAGAGGAGCAACAAATAGGTGAAACACATAGGAACATAGTTTTATGCCTCTTTATTTACAAATGGTGCAACTTCTGCATCAACTTCTACCTCTCTACCTTTATAACCACCTTGAGGCAGCATCCAGCCACAAGCCCCAAATCCCTCAAGTCTTTGCCCAATTAAAGTGGTCCTAAAGACTGTTTTGATAACTACTCTTTTTTTTTTTTCTTTTTACAAGACAAATCGTATATTCGATTGTTCACAGTACCATTAAATAGTTGTACATTCATCACCTAAATCAATCCCTGACACTTTCATTAGCACACACACAAAAATAACAAGAATAATAATTAAAGTGAAAAACAGCAATTGAAGTAAAAAAGAACACTGGGTACCTTTCTCTGTTTGTTTGTTTGTTTCCTTCCCCTATTTTTCTACTCATCCAACCATAAACTAGACAAAGTAGAGTGTGGTCCTTATGGCTTTCCCAATCCCACTGTCACCCCTCATAAGCTACATTTTTATACAATTGTCTTCGAGATTCATGGGTTCTGGGTTGTAGTTTGATAGTTTCAGGTATCCACCACCAGCTACCCCAATTCTTTAGAACCTAAAAAGGGTTGTCTAAAGTGTGTGTATGAGTGCCCACCAGAGTGAATTCTCAGCTCCTTTTGGAATCTCTCTGCCACTGAAGCTTATTTCATTTCCTTTCACATCCCCCTTTTGGTCAAGAAGATGTTCTCTGTCCCACGATGTCAGGTCTACATTCCTCTCCGGGAGTCGTATTCCACGTTGCCAGGGAGATTCACTCCCCTGGGTGTCTGATCCCACGTAGGGGGGAGGGCAGTGATTTCACCTTTCAAGTTGGCTTAGCTAGAGAGAGAGGGCCACATCTGAGCAACAAAGAGGCATTCGGGAGGAGGCTCTTAGGCATAATTATAGGGAGGCCTAGCCTCTCCTTTGCAGCAACCGTCTTCCCAAGGGTAAAACCTATGGTAGAGGGCTCAACCCATCAAACCACCAGTCCCCTATGTCTGTGGTCATGTTAGCAACCATCGAGGTGGGGTAGGCCAATACCCCTGCATTCTCCACAGGCTCCTCAAGGGGGCACTACATATTTTTTTCCTTGTTTTTCTTTTTTTTTTTTAACTCTCCTTTCTTTTTTAAATCAACTGTATGAAAAAAAATTAAAAAAAAAAAAACATACAATAAAAGAACATTTCAAAGAGACCATAACAAGGGAGGAAGAAAAAGACAACTAACCTAAGATAACTGCTTAACTTCCAACATGTTCCTACTTTACCCCAAGAAAGTTACATAATATAGCAACATTTCTGTGAACTTGTTCCTACTATATCCATCAGAAATTAACAGACCATAGTCATTTCTGGGCATCCCCAGAACGTTAAATAGCTGATCTGTTCTTCTCGGATTGTTGTTCCCCCTTCCTTAATTGCTCTCTATTGCTAGTTCCCCTACATTCTACATTATAAACCATTTGTTTTACATTTTTCAAAGTTCACATTAGTGGTAGCATATAATATTTCTCTTTTTGTGCCTGGCTTATTTCGCTCAGCATTATGCCTTCAAGGTTCATCCAAGTTGTCATATGTTTCATGAGATCGTTCCTTCTTACTGCCGTGTAGTATTCCATCGTGTGTATATACCACATTTTATTTATCCACTCATCTGTTGAAGGACATTTGGGTTGTTTCCATCTCTTGGCAATTATGAATAATGCTGCTATGAACATTGGCGTGCAGATATCTGTTCGTGTCACTGCTTTCCGATCTTCCGGGTATATACCGAGAAGTACAATGGCTGGATCGAACGGTAACTCTATATCTAGTTTTCTAAGGAACTGCCAGACTGACTTCCAGAGTGGCTGAACCATTATACAGTCCCACCAACAATGAATAAGAGTTCCAATTTCTCCACATCCCCTCCAGCATTTGTAGTTTCCTGTTTGTTTAATGGCAGCCATTCTAATCGGTGTTAGATGGTATCTCATTGTGGTCTTAATTTGCATCTCTGTAATAGCTAGTGAAGCTGAACATTTTTTCATGTGTTTCTTGGCCATTTGTATTTCCTCTTCAGAGAACTGTCTTTTCATATCTTTTGCCCATTTTCTAATTGCGCTGTCTGTACTATTGTCATTGAGTTGTAGGATTTCTTTATATATGCAAGATATCAGTCTTTTGTCAGATACATGGTTTCCAAAAATTTTTTCCCATTGGGTTGGCTGCTTCTTTACCTTTTTGAGAAATTCCGTTGAGGTGCAGAAACTTCTAAGCTTGAGGAGTTCCCATTTATCTATTTTTTCTTTTGTTGCTTGTGCTTTGGGTGTAAAGTCTAGGAAGTGGCCGCCTAATACAAGGTCTTGAAGATGTTTTCCTACATTATCTTCTAGGAGGTTTATGGTACTTAATTTTATATTGAGATCTTTCATCCATTTTGAGTTAATTTTTTTGTAGGGGGTGAGGTAGAGGTCCTCTTTCATTCTTTTGGATATAGATATCCAACTCTCCCAGCCCCATTTGTTGAAAAGACCATTATGACTCAGTTCAGTGAATTTGGGGGCCTTATCAAAGATCAGTCGGCCGTAGATCTGAGGGTCTATCTCTGAATTCTCAATTCAATTCCATTGATCTATATGTCTGTCTTTGTGCCAGTACCATGCTGTTTTGACAACTGTGGCTTTATAATAAGCTTCAAAGTCAGGGAGTGTTAAGTCTTCCCACTTCGCTGTTCTTTTTTAGAGTGTCTTTAGCAATTCGAGGCATCTTCCCTTTCCAAATAAATTTGATAACTAGTTTTTCCAAGTCTGCAAGGTAGGTTGTTGGAATTTTGATTGGGATTGCATTGAATCTGTAGATGAGTTTGGGTAGAATTGACATCTTAATGACATTTAGCCTTCCTATCCTTGAACATGGAATATTTTTCCATCGTTTAAGATCCCCTTCTATTTCTTTTAGTAGAGTTGTGTAGTTTTCTTTGTATAGGTCTTTTACCTCTTTGGTTAAGTTTATTCCTAGGTACTTGAGTTTTTTAGTTGCTATTGAAAATGGTATCTTTTTCTTGAGTGTCTCTTCAGTTTGTTCATTTCTAGCATATAGAAACATTACTGACTTATGTGCATTAATCTTGTATCCCGCTACTTTGCTAAATTTGTTTATTAGCTCTTGTAGCTGTATCGTCGATTTCTCAGGGTTTTCCAGATATAAGATCATATAATCTGCAAACAATGACAGTTTTACTTCTTCTTTTCCAATTTGGATGCCTTTTATTTCTTTGTCTTGCCGGATTGCCCTGGCTAGCACTTCCAGCACAATGTTGAATAACAGTGGTCACAGCAGGCATCCTTGTCTTGTTCCTGATCTTAGAGGGAAGGCTTTCAGTCTCTCACCATTGAGTACTATGCTGGCTGTGGGTTTTTCATATATGCTCTTTATCATATTGAGGAAGTTTCCTTCAATTCCTACCTTTTGAAGTGTTTTTATCAAAAACGGATGTTGGACTTTGTCAAATGCTTTTTCAGCATCTATTGAGATGATCATTTGATTTTTCCCTTTCGAATTTTTAATGTGTTGTAATACATTGATTGATTTTGTTATGTTGAACCATCCTTGCATGCCTGGAATAAACCCCACTTGGTCATGGTGTATGATTTTTTTAATGTGACTTTGGATTCGATTTGCAAGTATTTTGTTGAGGATTTTTGCATCTATATTCATTAGGGAGATTGGCCGGTAGTTTTCCTTTTTTGTAACATCTTTGCCTGGTTTTGGTATTAGATTGATGTTAGCTTCATAAAATGAGTTAGGTAGTGTTCCATTTTCTTCAATGTTTTGAAAGAGTTTGAGTAAGATTGGTGTCAGTTCTTTCTGGAAAGTTTGGTAGAATTTCCCTGTGAAGCCATCTGGCCCTGGGCATTTATTTGTGGGAAGATTTTTGATGACTGATCGGATCTCTTTGGTTGTGATGGGTTGGTTGAGGTCTTCTATTTCTTCTCTGGTCAGTCTAGGTTGTTCATATGTTTCCAGGAAATTGTCCATTTCCTCTACATTATCCAGTTTGTTGCCATACAGTTGTTCATAGTATCCTCTTATAATTTTTTTAATTTCTTCAGGATCTGCAGTTATGTCACCTTTCTCATTCATTATTTTGTTTATATGGGTCTTCTCTCTTTTTGATTTTGTCAGTCTAGCTAGGGGCTTGTCAATCTTGTTGATCTTCTTAAAGAACCAACTTTTGGTGATATTTATCCTCTCTATTGTTTTTTTGTTCTCTATGTCATTTATTTCTGCTTTAATCCTTGTTATTTCTTTTCTTGTACTTGGTTTAGGATTGGTTTGCTGTTCATTTTCTAGCTTCTTCAGTTGATCCATTAGTTCTTTGATTTTGGCTCTTTCTTCCTTTTTAATATATGCATTTAGTGCTATAAATTTTCCCCTTAGCACTGCTTTGCTGCATCCCATAGGTTTTGGTATGTTGTGTTCTCATTTTCATTCATCTCTATATATTTAGCAATTTCTCTTGCTATTTCTTCTTTAACCCACTGATTGTTTAGGAGTGTGTTGTTTAACCTCCAGGTATTTGTGAATTTTCTAAGTCTCTGATGGTTATTGACTTCTAATTGTATTCCATTGTGGTCAGAGAATGTGCTTTGAATAATTTCAATCTTTTTAAATTTATTGAGGCTTGTTTTATCTCCCAGCATATGATCTATTCTGGAGAAAGTTCTGCGAGCACTAGAAAAATATGTGTATCCTGGTGATTTGGGATGTAATGTCCTGTATATGTCTGTTAAATCTAATTCATTTATCAGATTGTTTAGGTTTTCAGTTTCCTTATTGGTCTTCTGTCTGGTTGATCTATCTATAGGAGAGAGTGATGTGTTGAAGTCTCCCCCAATTATTGTGGAAACATCAATTGCTTCCTTTAGTTTTGCCAGTGTTTCTCTCATGTATTTTGTGGCACCTTGATTGGGTGCATAGACATTTATGATTGTTATTTCTTCTTGTTGAATTGCCCCTTTTATTAGTATGTAGTGGCCTTCTTTGTCTCTCAAAACATCCCTGCATTTAAAGTCTATTTTATCTGAGATTAATATTGCTAAACCTGCTTTCTTTTGGCTGTAGCTTGCATGAAATATTTTTTTCCATCCTTTCACTTTCAATTTCTTTGTGTCCCTGTGTCTAAGATGAGTCTCTTGTATGCAACATATTGATGGTTCATTTTTTTTTGATCCATTCTGCAAATCTATATCTTTTAATTGGAGAGTTTAATCCATTTACATTCAACGTTATAACCATGAAGGCATTTCTTGAATCAGCCATCTTATCCTTTGGCTTATGTTTGTCATATTTTCCCCCTCTCTCTATTAATATCCTTAATTGTACCCATACCGAATCTCTTTAGTACTGAACCTTTCTCCAAGTCTCTCTGTCCTTCCTTTGTTTCTCTGTCTGTAGGGCTCCCTTTAGTATCTCCAGTAGTGCAGGTCTCTTGTTAGCAAATTCTCTCAGCATTTGTTTGTCTGTGAAAAATTTAAGCTCTCTTTCAAATTTGAAGGAGAGCTTTGCTGCGTAAAGTATTCTTGGTTGGAAATTTTTCTCACTCAGAATTTTAAATATATCGTGCCACTGCCTTCTCGCCTCCATGGTGGCTGCTGAGTAGTCACTACTTAGTCTTATGCTGTTTCCTTTGTATGTGGGGAATTGCTTTTCTCTTGCTGCTTTCAGTACTTGCTCCTTCTCTTCCGTGTTTGACAGTGTGATCAGAATATGTCTTGGAGTGGGTTTATTTGGATTTATTCTATTTGGAGTTCGCTGAGCATTTATGATTTGTGTATTTATATTGTTTAGAAGATTTGGGAAGTTTTCCCCAACAATTTCTTTGAATACTCTTCCTAGACCTTTACCCTTTTCTTCCCCTTCTGGAACACCAATGAGTCTTATATTTGGATGTTTTAAATTATCTATCATATCCCTGAGGTCCGTTTCGATTTTTTCAATTTTTTTCCCCATTCTTTCTTTTATACTTTCATTTTCCATTCTGTCATCTTCCAGGTCACTGATTCATTGTTCAACTTCCTCTAATCTTGTACTATGAGTGTCCAGAATCTTTTTAATTTGGTCAACAGTTTCTTTAATTTCCATAAGATCATCTATTTTTTTATTTAGTCTTGCAATGTCTTCTTTATGCTCTTCTAGGGTCTTCTTGATATCCTTTGTATCCCGTACTATGGTCTCATTGTTCATCTTTAGTTCTTTGTGTAGCTGCTCTAGGTGCTGTGTCTCTTCTGAACTTTTGATTTGGTTGCTTGGGCTTGGGTTGTCCATATCATCTGTTCTTTTCATGTGCTTTATAATTTTCTGTTGTTTTTGGCCTCTTGGCATTTGCTGAACTTGATAGGGTTCTTTTAGGATTTGTAGACCAATTGAAGTCCTTATCTCTAATTTATCAGATCTACAGCTTCGTGGAGTACACTTTCTCTAACTAACCAGCAGGTGGCGTCCACGAGCTACCTGTTCTCCACAAGCCAGTTCTCCCCTGCTTAGCCTTTTTGGTGAGTGGGGGAGTGAGTCTTGTGGATTCCAATTGGTGTACCAAGCTTGCGTGTGTAGTTGGTGTTGCCCACCCTGTATATGGGGCGTGTTTCTGGGCAGTCAGGGAGGGGGGGTGGCTCTAACAATCAAATCTCCCTGGTGATCGTGGAGTTTTAAAGCTGCTGCAATAGTCTAATCCTTCAGTTCAGTCCTGCCACAGTTTGTCTCTGCCACTGACCCACAAGTCCTTGGTATTGGCGTATGGCTCCTGAGACTTGCAAGTGGGCCCCTCTTCCAGGCTGTGCACCCCCCTGGTCCTCTGTTGAGGGATAACTGTGCTACATCACAGGTGAGTACCGTCCCCCCAGGGCAGTTCTGGGCTGCTGGGCTGTGTAGGGAGGCTCCCAGTCTGCTGAAATGATGGCTGAATGGGGCTTTGTTAATTCACACTGCTCCACCTTCCCAACTCTGGGACAATCAGCTGAGGTTGCAGGGAAGGCTAATGTCCACGCCCAGTTTTGTGGTGTGTGCCTGTTATTTGAAGCGCTTCTGTCACACTGGGTTGTCTGGGGCAGCTCTGGGCTATGGGGCTGGCGATGGGCAGGAGTGTTTCCTGTCCACTAGGATGATGGCTGTGAGTGGACACCCCCCTTTTCTTGGGAAGTTGTGGTGTTTAGTGAATTTTCTCAGCCACTGGATTATTGCCTTTTGTCTCAGAGCTCTCTTAGTTCTGCTCTTGTCTTGACCTGCCCAAATTGCAAGTCTTTGAAGCTTTCTGTATTGGGCTTCTTAGAGTAATTGTTTTAGAAAAAGAAAAAAGGATTAAAAAAAAAAAGGGCCCTCCTCAGAGATCTAATGGGTTATTGAAATGCTAAGAGACAAAGCAACCAGGGCCATTAAGGAAAGGTCCACAGGGCAGAGAGATCAGCTTTTCTTCGGGATTTGCATATGTGCCTCAGGGCCTGAACTCTGCCCTTCCCCTTTCTATGTTCACCAGAACTCCAAAAATCCTCCACTTTTATTTTGGAGTTTTTAGTGTTGTTTTTTCTATGCCTGTTTCCTCTCTGCTGGGCTGGCTGCTCTCAGATTCTCTGGTGTCTGGTCTCAGTCTATCTATGGTTGGAGTTTGGATCAGTAGAATGAGTTTCCGATAAGGGCTGCCACTGCAGTTCTCTCTTCTCCTTCCCGGAGCTGACCGCCCCTCCTCCCATGGGACTGAGCCTGGCAGGGAGGGGTGCGGGTTCCCTGGCCACAAAAACTTACAGATTTCGCTGATCTCAGCAGTTCCACGTTTTCATGAGTGTTGTATGAAGTATGCCCAAAGTCAGATTGCTCTGTGGTGTCCAGTCCACACAGTTCCTGGCTTTCTACCTACTTTCCTGGAGGAGTAACTAAAACATACAGCTCACCAGTCCGCCATCTTGCCCTGCCTCCGATAACTACTCTTTTGCACAAATGTATGATTAAATAATTTTAGGATTTTCTCTCACTATGACAACTTATGTTACTTTCAAATGAAGAGCTTACTAAAATTAAATTTAATTGATATGAATCTTTGAAGAAATCACCCAAGTAAATAAGAAAAATTGCCCACATCCTAGAAATTTTGCCTCCAAAAATAATTTAAATTGGTTGTCATGCTTAGAATCAAAGAGTGTTCATCAGTGAAATGGCTATAGTAATGAGGAAGCAAAAAGATTCTATGTTGTGTTTCCTCCTTAAGGACACATTATAAACTTGAAGTTTTGCTGGTTTTATTTTCTACTTTATTGTTTTTATTATTTTTATAGGTCCTTTCTAGATTTTAATACAATTATTTGTCTGAGTGAAATAACTGGTTAACCATGGTGTTCTGACAATTACTAGGGTTGTAATTTTCCATATTTTATAAATATACATGTACATATATGCATAGTATCTCTTGGATTAAGAAGAGCAGATCTCAAGAAATTGATTTCAATATGTCATTGATAATATTTACAATATTACTGCTACATTGCACTTATCAATGAATATTGAATGATACAAAGAGTTTCCCTCTATTGGAGTTGATAAGTATGTTAAGATTAAGAAATTAATCAAGAGAACAGAACCTGGAACTCCACCATAAGAATGCACTCAAAAGAATGCTGTGTGATATTAAAAAAAATACTGCGTCATTAAGAGTATCAGAGAAGTTGATTCTTAAAGAATTTAAATGTTATCAACCCTTAAATGGAAACGTATTCTATGAGGGAGATTACATTCTTTTCATCATGTTTGATTCATATTACACAAAATAATCTCCTACCCTTTCTATATCTGTGCAGCTGTAAGTTTAAAACCTTTATTCTGTGCCAAAGAATTTCTTTTCCATATATTGTCAATATGATTTAATATGTAATGAAAGTAAGTAGTGATTGAAAGAGAATTTGTAAAATGCAAAGGAAAGATATGATCCCAAAAGACAATAATGAGAAATCAAAAGATGAAAAGCATGGCTTGTAGAGAATCTCTTGGGTTCAAATTTTTATTTCTTAGCTGAGTGAAAGAAATTATAGGCAACTCTTTGGTTCAAGACATTGAGGTTTTTAGGGAACTGGTTCAAATCAAATAGAAAGAGACATGAGAAAAGTGACGCAATAACAGTAGTAATCAACATTTATTGAGCACTTACTATGTGCCAATCCCTATTCTTAATGCTCTCTCTATATTAACTCATTTAATCTTCACAACAATGAGGTTGATATTATTGTTAGACCCATTTTACAAATTAGGAAACCAATGTCACACAGTGAATAAATGGCAGAATCAGAATTATATCCTGGCAGTTGAGTTACCAGGCTCATGGTTTTATCCAGTATGCTGTGCTGCTTTTCAATTCAGTTAATTAGTAGCACAAAAAGATCATTGCTGCTATTTGGATTTAGTAACATTAGTGAAAACTTTAGAAAGAAAACTTTACTGTTTTCAGAGAATTTTTAGATAGTGGATCATCGAATCTTCAGTTTGAAAGTATAAAATAATTAAGATTTTTTTAAAAAGACAAATATACTCAAACATAAATACAAATGCATATTGTTTTCCTCAGGTAGTCATCTTGGAGGAATCTTATATTTACTTCAAAGATGTTATCATTGTTCAAAATATTTTAGGATTTTCCTTTTGAATTTTCTTGGAAAATTGAACATTTTTTTTGAATATCTATAATGGTAGTACCGTTAAATTTTTAAATGTGGATTTGAATGCTGGAAACAAATCTGGTAGATAAAAAAACCCAGTTGAACTAAATAAGATGTAATTCTAAACAAGAACGATATACTGTTGTGATTCAACCTGGCAGTTACTCCAGGTCTAAAATGTTTGGGAAAGTGGTCAATGACAGTGTTGTAGGTAAGTAGTGAAGCTTACTGAGATGACTACAACCTTGAAGGAGCAAAATTTGGTAATGTGCATTCTGCTATGTTTTTTTTTTAAACAGACAATATTAACAGCTCATGGATCTGTGCCCAGTGTCTTGTTTTAACTTGTAAGTGGCTTGGGTGTTACTGAATTAATGATTAGATCCACTGTTTGAGAATTCCATTTTGAACTTACCAATAAGGATTAATCAATGTTTCTAGTCTTCAGTATAAAAAAGATTTTCTGCAATTTAACTTCATTTATGGGTATCATATGTATTTTTCTGTCAAACCTTATTAAGAAGGAAACCAATATCTCTTTCCTAGTTGAAGTTTGTGGATTTCTGTCTGTTCTTGAACAACAGTTAAACAAATCGGAAAGCACACTCTTAGCCTGGTTTATTTCTTGTCTTGTCTAGTGTAGACTAGGCCATCTAAAGCTATGTACACATTAGAAAAATCTCCCAAATCATTCATTATTTTGGGCCAAAATGAAATAAAGCTTTTAAATAATATTTTCAGGGCAACAGAGTACATCAAAAATTGATTTTGGTAAATTTTCATATTTTAATATAACTTCTAATGAGCCATCTAGCAATATTTGATGTAGAACAGTGGTTTCCAACCAAGGGTTCGGTTTCCAACCAAGGGTTCCCTTTCCCACCCTCTGCTCCATGGTCATTTGGCAATGTCTGGGGACATTCTTTTATAGTCATAATTGGCCAGTGGCAAGAAAGGGGTATACTACTGGTATTCAGGTGTAAAGATCAAGGATGTCGCCAAACATCCTACAATGTACAGGACAGCTTCCCATAACAAAAAATTGGCGAACTCAAAATATGAATTGTGAGGATGAACAACTAATGAACAGAAAAATAAGTGAAAATAATTACTTGATAATATAGACATAATCTTAAAATAGATAGATTAATTTTTCAATAAGATTTTAGAGTACCAAATATGACATCACAAATTTCTTTTCAGCTTACAAAATTCATTTGGGATACAGTGAAACAAGTAGTTCTAAATCACCTGCTAATTCTCCCTGATCAAAAGAACTCCTCAAGGCCCAGGAAGTCTGGGATAGCTGAAAAGTTCTCAGTGGACCTATCTGAATTCTTTAACCCTGCCAATAGAATGGGCCAAAAGGACTCTGGAGCTAAATTAGTCTTTCACGGAGCCCTCTACTGGACATTGTGTTCAGCCAGACTGAACAGGCCATGAGGGATGAGCTCTATATAGACACTTATCCAAAAGCCAAGACCAGAACCAAAATACATTTGAAAGGTCAAGGCCAGAGAGGTGAAGTTTGTCAGAATACTTACTCCATCAGATGCATTTCATCTTGATAATGAAAAGCATCATATACTATGTTGTACATTCAGACAAAAATAATCCCTGTTAAGAAGAATTCTTTAAGGATTACTTTTTGACCTGTTTTTCCCCATTCAGAATATCAGAATCATGATGAGTTTGGAAGCTTACTAAATTCAGGATTCATTCATTTAGCAAATATTCATTGGGTGTATTATTCTACATACCTGTCCATGAAACCCCAATGGTGGGTTCTTTAACTCAGTTCTATGAAGACGACAATTGGATTTGATGGTAGTGACTGTCTCAAATGTTGGTAAAACAGTGTTAAAATAGGGCTAGATAGTGTTTACCATACTTTCTTGGATATGGTAAACTTTCTGTATGGTAAACTCTATGCAGACATGGGAATTGGAGTGTGGCCCTCCACTTCCTCTGGGGTAAGAAACTGGTGAAAATCATCAATCAGCATGGCTGAAGGAATAGTGTTTTATCCTAATATCCTTTGCTTTTAAAAATCTGCCTTGGGATGTAGGTAGGCTCCTTTCTTTAAGAGCCTTATTAATAATCAGGCTTAATTTTCATATGTACATATTTCAAATACTGTTTTAAAATATTTATAGCTTCTCTTGTTTTTTTATTGGGGATTTGCTTTTCTTCAATTTTTCTTAGAGAGTTCTTTGCAAGGCTGTATTATGATCAGTGCTATACATCCTTCATTTGGTGGTTGTAGGATTAGCATTCTCATCTTTAGAGTGGTGTTGGAAGAGTGCTTTAACTTCCCACTGGTGGGAAAAGTTACTCCCTACTCATAATGTGATTAGCAAAAAAATTCACTGTTGGCCAAAAACTTGGGTGCCATGTTTCCTGTGGAATAGCATTAACTGTTTCCTGAGCAGCAGCATGTCAGGCTTAACAGTTTAATGGTGGGTCAAGCAAGGGCAGTACGGTTTAGTCGCTTCATATCAAACAATTTTCAAGGATACATAAATCTGTGCTTTAGGGAAGTCTTCACTATCTTCCTGATAGCATCCTTAAAATGTTAGCAAGATATTCCATAATTTCCACTTTTTAAAAACACATTGGTCTAAATATTCCAAAATTCAATACAGTATTCTAAACCTTTCCAAAAGTTCTTCATACTTACAGTCTTATCAGCTCTTACAGTTGCATATCTTAGGTTTACTGCCTATGGTATCATTTTCTTTTATTAGCTGAAAATAGTTCCTATTCATTATTAAGTCTAAATATCTAGGGATTAATCATTGACATGTCACTTTTTCCTTCTTCCTCCTTCTACTTGCTTTGGATTTACTTTTCTGTTTTTCAGCACTACCTTCAAGGAGTTGAACAAGAATAAGAGCTTAGGGATAAATCAAGTAACTTTACCAGTGAATTTAGATTTAAAGATGTGGAAATGGAGTAAAATTTAATGGCTAAAGTAGAAAATCATCTGTGGATTGATTTACCCATGCTAGTTCATTGCGCATTAGTACTGATACTTGAGTTGATTGTAGTTCAAAGTTTCCTAATGTGCACTTTAATTTTGAATCACTGCCTCTGGGGTTAAGAGACTCTCCTGGAAAGTCCTTGGTACATTTATGGGCAAATTGGGAAAACTGGTTTCTGTTAATGCAATGGTGGTAAAGCAACACTTTTGTCCTACTTTCAAAGTCCCTTCTAAGATACCACAATGTACTTCAAAATCATTTGCAAAGCAAAAATAATATATGCTGAATTATATTATTCTTGTCAGATATCTCTGCCACTATATCCACTGTGCAGTAACTCATAAATTTCTCCCTGGTTAAACAGCCATAGTTTTACACAAACAAAGATTAATCCACCTCATTAGGAAGAGAGAGACATGATTGGATTCCATTTACAAATGCTAATTTGAAGAGTAGAATTTTAATACCTCATTCAGTCCTTCTGCTGTGTTGAGAAGGGGGCCTTAAAAGAATAGGTCAGAACAAAAGCAGAGCTTTGGCATTTTTCACACTTTATTTGCAAAAATGCTTTGCATTGTCTGGTCTGGGAAAACCTGATTTGGATAACCAAGGAAACCATGCCTAGACAACAGAAAATTACAACCTACACTAAGGAAAACAAAGTTATGGCCCAGGCAAAGGAACAAATGTACACTTCAACTGAGATACAGGAATTTAAACAACTAATGCTAAATCAATTCAAAAAGTTTAGAGAAGATATTGCAAAAGAGATAGAGGCTGTAAAGGAAACACTGGGCATATATACTGCAGAAATCAAAAGTTCAAAAAACCTACTAGTAGAATCTATGGAAATGAAAGGCACAACACAAGAAATGAAAGACACAATGGAAACATACAACAGCAGATCTCAAGAGGCAGAAGAAAACACTCAGGAACTGGAGAACAAAACACCTGAAAGCCTACACGCAAAGGAGCAGATGGAGAAAAGAATGAAAAAATATGAGCAACGTCTCCGGGAACTCAAGGATGAAACAAAGTACAATAATGTACGTATCATTGGTGTCCCAGAAGGAGAAGAGAAGGGAAAGGGGGCAGAAGCAATAATAGAGGAAATAATTAATGAAAATTTCCCATCTCTTATGAAAGACATAAAATTACAGATCCAAGAAGCGCAGCGTACTCCAAACAGAAGAGATATGAATAGGCCTACACCAAGACACTTAATAATCAGATTATCAAATGTCAAAGACAAAGAGAGAATCCTGAAAGCAGCAAGAGAAATGCGATCCATTACATACAAAGGAAGCTTAATAAGACTATGTGCGGATCTCTCAGCAGAAACCATGGAGGCAAGAAGGAAGTGGTGTGACATATTTAAGATACTGAAAGAGAAAAACCACCAACCAAGAATCCTATATCCAGCAAAGCTGTCCTTCAAATATGAGGGAGAGCTCAAAATATTTTCTGACAAACAGACAATGAGAGACTTTGTGAACAAGACACCTGCCCTACAGGAAATACTAAAAGGAGCACTACAGGGTGATAGAAGACAGGAGTGCGTGGTTTGGAACACAATTTTGGGAGATGGTAGCACAACAATGTAAGTACACTGAACAAAGGTAACTATGAATACAGTTGAGAAAGAAAGGTGGGGAGCATGTGAGACACCACAAGAAAGGAGGAAAGATAAAGACTGGGACTGTGTAACTTGGTGAAATCTAGAGTATTCAACAATTGTGATAAAATGTACAAATATGTTCTTTTACGAGGGAGAAGAAGCAAATGTCAACCTTGCAAGGTGTTAAAAATGGGGAGTCATTGGGGGAGGGATGCAATCAGCATAAACTAGAGACTGTAACTAATAGAATCATTGTATTATGCTTCCTTTAATGTAACAAAGGTGATATACCAAGGTGAATGCAGATAAGGGGGGGGGATAGGGGAGACACTTGACATTGGTGGTATTGTCTGATTCTTTATTCTACTTTGATTTAAGGTTATTTTTCCTTTTGCTGCTTCCTAGCTGTCATTTTTTTTTCTTCCTCTTTCTTTTGCCTCTCTACCTTCTTTGACTCTCCCTCCTGCCTTGTGGAAGAAATGTAGATGCCCTTATATAGATAGTGGTGAAGGTGGTGAACACATAAATGTATGACCATGCAGAGAACCATTGATTATTTACTTGGGATGGAATGTATGGTGAGTGAACAAAACCATATTAAAAAAAAAATGGGTTGATAACAAAACCTCGAGGGCAATATACTGAGTGAAATAAGCCAGACACATAAGGACAATTATTGCAGGCCCTCACTGATAGGAATTAATTATAATATGTAAACTCATAGATATGAAATATAAGGTACCAAGATATAGGATAAGGCTTAAGAATGGGGAGTGGTTGCTTAGTATGAGCAGAATGTTCAATTAGGATGAACTTAAATGTTTGGAAATGAACAGGGGTGTTGGTAGCAAGATGTGAGAATAACTAACAGCGCCGAATGGTATGTGAATGAGGTGGAAAGGGGAAGCTCAGAGTCATATATGACACCAGAAGGAAAGTTGGAGGTCAAAAGATGGGAATGTATAAAACTGAATCCTATGGTGGGCAATGTCCATGATTAACTGTACAAATACTAGAAATCGCTTCCATGAACCAGAACAAATGTACGACAATACAATTAGAAGTTAATATTAGATGGGCATATAGGGAAGAACTATATACCTATTACAAACTATATACTACAGTTAGTAGTATTTCAACATTTTTTCATAAACAGTAACAAATGTACTATATCAATACTACGAGTCAACAATTGAGGGGGGTTGGTTAGGGATAGGGGAGGATTAGAGTTTCCTTTTCTTTTTTTCTTTTTTCATCTTTCACTTTATTTCTTGTCTGGAGTTATGAAAAGTTTCTAAAAATTGAACAAAAATTAAGTGTGATGGATGCACAGCTGTATGAGGGTACCCAGGGGCAAATGATTGTACACTTTGGATCTTTGGATAATTGTATGGTATCTGAACAATCTCAATAAAAATGAAAAAATATATAAATATTGACTGTAAAATCTAGAGAATGTGCCATACAATGTAGAGATTTTTTAGGATTTGGGAGTCTGGAAACAGAAACCTACTGAGATTTGACTTTTAAACTGACACCGAAAAATATTTTTTTGTATTTCCTAAGCATAGTGAGGGAGGTTTCAAGTGGAGAGAAAATGTCCTGAGAGTACCCTGAGTTGAGAAGACTCATGTGGACTTCAATGTATATACATATAAACCTATGGCTATTTTATAGATAAATATTTTAACACAATATTTTTAGGTGGCATGGATGTTATAAATAAATCATGCTGAAAAAAATGCTTTGCATTATAGCTACCACATGAAACATCACATATAAAATTCACCTTTTCTTATTCTAGAACGTGGTACATGGTCATCTTCTGTAGCCAATGAACCACAGATGGTGTTTTGTCTCTATAATGCAACTCTGGAAAGTATTGTCTCATCTCCCTAGCCCATCACTCTTAATTAACAGACATAGCCAGGTCTCTGAGCAAATGAGGGGCTCCACATATGAGAATTTTTAAAATTACTGATGTTTGTTCCTTTAAGCCAAAATGGTTAAGCCAAAGATGCCAACCATTTCAATGGAAACATCGCAGGAATGAATTACATCCCTTTGTAATTTCTGCAACAGAGAATGCAGACCTAATCCTAATTTGTACCAAGGATTCAGAGTCAACATTCTAATGATCAATGACAGAGACAGGCTGCATAGATACAGTTGTAATACAGTGTTATGCCAGGGAAACTGAAGCATGGAGAGTTGTAAGTCTAGCTGGCAACATAGACACTATGCATTTTTTTTTGCACTATGCATTTTGGCTTTTCTCAGTGGTGTGCTATGCATTATGCTGATCACTGCTACAAGGATGCAAAGACACTAACTCTGACCCCATCCCCCAAATGCTTATAGTCTAGTTGGGGGAGAGAGACAAACATTCAGTTTATAATTACTATGTGGTAAATGCTCCTATAGATATGAGGACAGCACATTTGGAAGAATAAAGGAAATTATTTTTAATTTTATTTTATTGAAAATATCTTTAATGCCTTTTTGGAGTATTTTCATAAACAAATAAAAGTTTAGAAAATATAAAAAAGTGTAAAGAAACAATGAATAAACAACCAGGAACAACTAGTACAATCTGGAATAACTGCTGGGTGACAACTGTGACTGCCCACACATTGTACACCAGCCTGGACTGGGAGGAATGCCTGAGATTGCGGCATAAAATCTGTAAGTAAAAGCTGCAGAAACATGCCAGGAGCCCTCTTCCCCATAGCAGGCTGAACAGCAAAGCCTTGCTGTGGTAGAAAGCAGCACTCTCTGAACAAGCGAATATACCTCAGCCCAGCTCCAACTGGAGTTTTAATTAACAATTGTGGGCTGCTGAATACAAGCTGCAAATCCTCAACAAGCAGACAGAGGCTTTTAGTGACAACTGACCTTAAAGAACCAGAAGACTCTGCTGCTCCAGGAGGGGGAGTCCAGAAGACCAGGTGTACCTCTGGCCAATGAGTGAAATTGGGGCCCCATGGACTGGCTCTGAAAGGGGGATTTCTGTCCCTTTTTCTCTCTCAATGTGAGCAGCTCAGTGGAGAAAACCTCAGTCATTTTCAGTTCACAGTGCTCTGACCAGGCAAGGGTGGAGATAGCAGAGTCAGAGAGACAAAGAACCTATTTAAATGCTGATGATAACTCCTCCCTAAGAGGAAGGAGGTGGTGCCTAGCTTTACTGCTGGCCTTCTACTCAGAACCAGACCCCAGAGCCTGGAGGAAAACAGCCAAAACAGAAACTAAGGGGGCCACACCTCCTTACACCAGTCAGGAATGACAGACTGACAGTCTCCAATTGCAGGGGATGTTAGGAAAAGCCCAGCAGCTAGAGGCCTCACAGGGTGTGTCAATCTTCTAAGATACACCCTCAGGGAAACCTGATACTGAACATTGCCCCCTTCTGAGACCTGAGTCCATTCTGATCTGGGAAAACCTGATTGGGTTAACTAAGGAAGCCACCTGCCTAGACAACAGAAAATTACAACCTACACTAAGAAAAATGAAGATATGGCCCAGTCAAAGGAACAAACTTACACTTGAAATGAGATACAAGAATTGAAACAACTAATGCTGAATCAATTCAACAAGTTTAGGGAAGATATGGCAAATGAGATGAAGGGTATAATGAAAACAATGGGCAAACATAAGGTGGAAATTGAAAGTTTGAAAAAACAACTAGCAGAATCTATGGAATTGAAAGGCACAATACAAGAGATGAAAGACACAATGGAGACATACAAAGCAGATCTCAAGAGGCAGAAGAAAACAGTCAGGAACTGGAGAAACTGAAATCCTACACTCAAAAGAACAGATAGGGAAAAGAATGGAAAAATATGACCAACATCTCAGGGAATTGAATGACAACATGAAATGCATGAATGTACATGTCATGGGTGTCCCAGAAGGAGAAGAGAAGGGAAAAGGGGCAGAAGCAATAATAGAGGAAATAGTCAAAATATCCCGTCTTTTATGAAAGACAAAAAATTACAGATCCAAGAAGCACAGCATACCCCAAACAGAATAGATCTGAATAGGCCTATGCCAAGACACTTAATAATCAGATTATCAAATGTCAAAGATAAAGAGAATTCTGAAAGTGGCAAGAGAAAAGTGATCCATCACATACAAAGGACACTTGATAAGACTATATGTTGATTTCTCAGTAGAAACCATGGATGCAAGAAGGAAGTGGTATGATATATTTAAGACACTGAAAGAGAAAAACTGCCAACCAAGAATCCTATATCCAGCAAAACTGTCCTTGAAATATGAGGTAGAGTTTAAAATATTCTCTGACAAACAGACAATGAGAGAGTTTGCGAACAAGAAACCTGCACTATAGGAAATAGTAAAGGGAGCACTACAGACATGTAGGAAAAGATAGGAGTGAGAGGTTTGGAACACAATTTTGGGAGATAGTAGCACAGCAATGTAAGTACACTGAACAAAGATGACTTTGAGTATGGTTGAAAGAGGAAGGTTAGGAGCATGTGGGGCACCAGAAGGAAAGAGGAAAGATAAAGACTGGGACTGTATAGCTCAGTGAAACCTAGAGTGCTCAACAATTGTGATAAAATGTAAAAAAATGTTTTACATGAGGGAGAACAATGAAATGTCAACCCTGCAAGGTGTTAAAAATAGGGTGTTACCGGGTGAACAAATACAATACAATCAATGCAAACTAGGGGCTATAGTTAACAGAAATGTTGTATTATGCTTCCTTTAACATAACAAAGGCAATATACCAAAGCTAAATGCATATAAGGGGGGGACATAAGGGAGAAGTATGGGATTCCTGGCATTGGTGATGTTATCTGACTCTTTATTTCACTTTTGTTTAATTCTATCTTTCCTTTCATTGCTTCCTAGGTGTTATTTTTTTTTATCTTTTTTTTTTTCCTTTTTCTTTTGTCTCTCTACCTTCTTTGACTCTTCCTCCTTCTTTACAGAAGAAATGGAGATGTCCTTATATAGATAGTGGTGATGGTGGCAAATACATAAATACATGACTATACAGGGAACCACTGATTGTTTACTTAGGACAGAATGTATGGTGGGTGAACAAAACCATCTTAAAAAAATGGGTTGATGAAGAAACCTTGAGGGCACTATATTGAGTAAAATAAGTCAGAGACATAAGGACAAATATTGCAGGGTCTCACTGATATGAACTAATTATAATATGTAAACTTATAGACATAAAACATAAGTTACCAGGAAATAGAACGAGGCTAAAGAATGGGGAGCAGTCGCTTATTATGAGCAGACTGTTCTACTAGGTTAAACTTAAATGTTTGGAAATGGACAGAGGTGATGGTAGCATGTTGTGAGAATAACTAACAGTGTTGAATGGTGTGTGAATGTGGTGAAAAGGGGAGGCACAGAGTCATGTATGTCACCAGAAGGAAAGTTGGAGATTAAAAGATGGGAATGTATATAACAGTGAATTTTGTGGTGGGCACTGTCCCTGATTAACTGTACAAATATTAGAAATCTCTTTCATGAACTAGAACAAATGTTATAACACTATAACCAGCAGTCAATAATAGAGGGGCATATATGCAAACTATATACTACAGTTAGTAGTTAACATTCTTTCATCAACAGTAACTAATGTACTATACCAAGACTATGAGTCAATAATGGAGGGGGAGGGTGGTTAGGAGTATAGGAGGGTTTGAGTTTCCTTTTTTTTTACTTTATTTCTTTTCTGGAGTAATGAAAATGTTCTGAAATTTGAAAAAAATTTAACTGTGGTGATGGATGCACTGCTGTATGATGGTACCATGGGCAATTGATTGTACACTTTGGATCTTTGGATAATTATATGGTATGTGAACAATCTCAATAAAATTAAATTAAAAAAAGAAATTCCTTTCCAGTTTAATCTAAATCATCAGGATTTGAACAAAAATTTTTGGAAGGTACTAGTAAAGATTAAGTTTTAAAATCATGGGGTGGAGGGGGGAAACCCTAAAAAATAAACTGGTTTTCTCAATGCCCTTTTCATGACTCTAAAACCATTGTCAAGGGATTTAATCTAGTAATTCTCTTAAAGTGCAAAGCCAGGTACATCAAAACAATCTTCCATATGGGGTGGGTGGGAAGGATGAGGATCGGAGCAGAGCCTCAGCCTAGATGTGGCCTTGGTGGAAATACAGTTTAGCTGTCAGGATCCTAGTTCTCTAGCTAAATGTGGATGAATGAGAGTGCTGGGTCACTGAGTGCCCTAACCTTTAGGGCTTGAGCAAAATTGCCATGGGACCTCTAGGTGAGCCTAATAGAGAGTGAGCATCCTTTTTACTGCCCAAGTGCCCTCCACCTCAATGCACGGAGGAACAGGCCCAGTTTCATAGACACATTGCATGGGAGATATTCCTGGTGACTATAACAGGCAGCAGCCACAGAAACAGAATTTTAACCTTAGAGCATTTCTTCCATGGAACCAAGGACAGAGATGAATGTCCTGGCTTGCTAGCCCTGGCAACAAACAGCAAAGACTGATAAGTGTCCCTGAGGAGGGAAACTCTACAAAACACTTGTCTTCCTATGGTGAATCAGAAAAGTGGTTCAGGAAAATAAATGTAGGATATTAGTATCAATGGAGACACCTCTGAATTTAGTGATGGGTAGAGTCTACAACACTTGGGTTACACTTAAATTTATGTTCTTATATGTTCATTATTGATTTATTCAAGAAACATTCATTGAGCATCTACTAGATGCTAGCCACTGTGCACAGTAGAAATAAAGCAGAAAGTCTCTAACTTTCCTTGACAGAATTTGCAGTTTAGCTCTTGCATGTAGTCAAGGAAACCTTACTGGTTTAAAGTCACCTTTTCATTAATTTAAGGCATTGAAATTGAAATCCAAAGATTAAAAATAATTCTTGCAAGTTTGTGACATACTTAGGCATAGATACTACTTTTAGAGTGCCAAAATACCAATTATTGCTTTGGTTCCTAAAATATGGTAGCAAAAAGTACAGCTCCTTTTATACTCTTGACTATGGAATAGTCCTCGTCTTGCAAGTGGATGCTCATCCTCTCAATTCTGTCTTGCAACTTAAGAATCTAGGATGAAAAGGACACCTGGCTGGTCAGTAAGATGAACTAAATCCACCCTAGCAGTCAAATGGATAGCAGATATTGCAACCAAAGCAACCACACATTCAAAAAGTTGATGCTAGATATTTCCAATGCAGGAAAGATAAGTCAAATAATTTTCCAGTTGTGGACTCCATAAATAAAAATCACTGTGCTTAGAGTGTCACCCATAATCTGAAATATTACTTGGTCATTTGGACCCTCTTTAATGGTGCTATGTACATGTCAACACCTGCCATGACAGGCATTAATAATCAATCAAATATAATAATGGTTATATGCACTTATGATGTATTAGATTCTACTGTGCAGCAAAAATTTATTCATTCCTTCAAAGGAAGAAATTAAGTTAATATATAGTATGGCTCTGGCTCTCAAAAAATTCATAATCTAGTTAGGAAGGTAATAATAAAAAACATGAAACGAGTAAACAGTAAAACATGAGGAAACGTAACAAAATGCTGATGTATACATCAGGTTTTCTGAGGGAAATCAGGGAAAATCACTGAGTGTTGTAGTGGTCAGACAGTTTCATAAACTAGACTCCATTTATGCTGAGCATTTAGAGAATGGCAAGTGTCATGTGGGTTAGAAGCAAATGTAGAAAATTGGGGTGGTTAATGAAGTTATAAGTATTAGTACAAATTTGCTATGTTTCTAGAGCAGTAGGTAAGCTGGCTTAACTGGAATGAAAGATGAAATAAGATCTCTAGGAAGAGTGGATAACTTAGAGATGATTTGAAAGCTAAGCAGAGCTGTTTCAATGTGGGTAGTGACTAATAAGCCACAGCATATTTTTGTGCAAAGGAAGCACAGGCTATCATCAGCAGTTGTTGAAGAGCTAATGTAATGTTCTAGGAGACCAGTTAGGATACACTGTCACTGGTCAATGGTGAATCATAACTCCATATTTAAAGATCAAGAATTATCTATAAGTGATTATTCTTATGGACTCAAAGGGTGCAAATGAGAAAAGAGTACTTAAATGAAAACTCCTGGGACTGAGCAAGACTGCAGAGAGTTGAGGAGTTTGAAGGGTGAGTTAGAAGGAGAAGGTGAAGGTTGGAATGTCTGCTATTTGGAAAGTCCTGGGCAACACAATGCTTCATTTAAAAAATATTCTCTTGGAAATCTGTTAATAAGCAATAATGGGAGGACCTTGCAATAAATTATTAGCAGTGCCCTGACTGAATGATCTATACCACTCTGGTGAAATATACACATCATGGAGCAATGTTTAGCAAAAAGAGGAATATTGAGGTCAATGTAAACCCTTATATCCATAAACAGGTCATCATCTGAGATCATCTCTAGATCAAAGTGTGAAAAATGCACCATGCACAAATTAGTATGCAAAATAAAGTATCACTGTGGAATGAATTTATGTGATTATACCATGAATAATTCATTAGCACAAGCAATACAATTAGCTTCTTATAATATAATGACATAACTATTGCATTCATGGACAGAAAGCTTGACCCAAACTGTAGTATAGCAAGACCCTAAGTTCAAAAGCAAAAGAAAGCCCCAAATACCTCAAACCCAAGGGCAGACAATGACATTTTCTGCTAATAGGAGAAAAAAAGCAGGACAAGTTCATGATTTAAATTGGTTAAAATGGTGTGAATATGTATATATGAGCATCTCATCAGACATTGAATAAAAATTACTTTTATCAACATTAGGCTCTAACTGATGTATTTGATAAATATATCTCATTTGATATATTGTTGTATATAACTTGGAATTGTATATAATGTATTAGAAAAACAGTTAAATTGCGATTCAGAATGAAAAATATTTTAACTGTTGAACTATTTTGCTCAAACTTGCAGTAGACAGAAATCAGGAGACTGAACAGTCACAATATAATCAATGTTTGACCCGGATCAATGAGAAAATGGCATCTGCAGTCAGCTTTAACAGGACATTCACTCTCCAGACTAGAGGTTCAATTCATGTTGAGTCTTGCTTCAGTCATTTTCATGATGACTTGTGTCCTGCTCCTGGACTTCCCTTGTGTTGATTCAGGCTTACTTTGCCTATAGATAGATATTCTGTGGTGATAGCCTCAGAAGTTAACTCTTCTGCTCCTCTTTAAGAGGCAACTATACTTTCATGCACAGGAATCTGACAGAATAACATATTTCAGGTTACTTCTAGATGGTTTTGCTTCAACATTACTTTTTAGAAAACAGTATATTATATAAAGTGGAAATGGTAAACAAGAATGTTCATTTTTAAAAGGTACACCACAAATAATTCAATGTCCTGATCACTATTGCTGGTGTCCGTGTTAGTGAACCTTTTAATGGGGGGCACAGGGAAGTAGTATTGGAGTGACGTTGGTGGGGCCACTTCAAGGGAAATCAAGCAGGACCCAAGTTTTCACTCAATTTCCCACAACAGCAGATACATATAACTCATTATATTTTGAAGCAATAGTAAGCAGTGATTAATCATTGTGCATTTCTTGTACACTTCATAACAATATACAGAGAAAAGTGAAATGACATCTATTGATTAGAAACCACATTTTATGCTTTTGGTATACATAATCCCTTTTAATTGCCAAAAAGTCCTCTAAGAAGGACTTCTGTTTCTGAGACTAGGGTAGAGGAAATATCTTATAAAATCCATCTATTGAGAAACATTTTTAAATACTGAGAAAAATGTGCAAAGACATGCAAACACACCCACCCTCATTCACCTTGCTGAACTGGCAAGAGAGGTCAAACAAAGTCAAAGCCTGAATCTGGGGAAAGGCGTGTTAGTTGCCCTAAAGATAATTTCTAGAACTATCTGAACAAGAGCTTTGATATTGATGGACTACATGTGGTTCTAAAAACCAAAACCTAAGGCTCCCAAAAGATGAAGAATTGGGTCAGAGACTTCACATAAAGTAAGAACTCCAAAGGGGTCCTTGGCAAAATTGTCAGAAACAAAACAAAACAAAATAACTCTGTCTTGTAAAGGTTTTCAGCAAGGAAAATTGACTCTCTACCTTATCTTGGTAAAGGGGGAAGAAAACAGACCACAAAACTAAACAAGCAAAGAAACAAATAAAAAAGCTTCTCCTAGGAATTAAAAAACATAAGCAGGACCTAATGTGGGCATGTGTTCTTGTGCTGGTTTGAATGTATTATGTCACCCAGAAAAAGTCATGTTCTTTGATGCAATCTTGTGGGGCAGACATATTAGTGGGGATTAAGTTTGGATTGGGTTGTTTGCATGGAGATGTGCCCCGCCCAGCTGTAGGTGATAACTCTGATGAGATGTTTCCATGGAAGCATGGCCCCGCCCATTCAGGGTGGGCCTTGATCAGTGGAGCCATATAAATGAGCTGACGGGCAGAGGGAACTCAGTGCAGCTGTGAGTGAACGTCCTGGGAGAAAGACATTTTGAAACCAGAACTTTGGAGCAGATGCCAGCCACATGCCTTCCCAGATAACAGAGGTTTCCTGGACACCACTGGCCATTCTCCAGTGAAGGTACCCAATTGCTGATGTGTCACCTTGGACACTTTATGGCCTTAAGACTGTAACTGTGTAACCAAATAAACCCCCTTTTATAAAAGCCAGTCCATCTCTGGTGTTTTGCATTCTGGCAGCATTAGCAAGCTAGAACAGTTCTGAATTTATATCACCACTGATTGGTAATGCCAGCTGAAGCATGGCATAAGTAAATGCAAATAATTTCTGGAGGAACACACTCACAGTGCAGGACTCAGAATATTCTCACAGAAAAAGTTCCATCAATCATGAACTCACAACACCACCACCAACAACAAAACTAACAAAACACAATAGGAAATAAAACACTGAGCCCAAGAATCAGCATAAATTACAAAGAGAAGAAACAGACCCATAAAGCTTCAGATATTGGGATTATGGAATTTAGAACATAAAAATTAAGAATGCTCAATAAGTTTCAACTAAAAAAAGGAAAATATTAAACCCTTGTATAAGGAATAAGAAAATATGGAAATTGATGAGGCAGTTTTGATAAAAAATAAAAACAGAACTTCTAGAAATGAGAACTATAGTTATTGAAATTAACTCAATAGAAAGTTTAAACAGCACATTAGACAGAGCTGAAGAGACAATTTATAGTTGAACAACAGAACTGAAGAAGTGACTCAGAAAAAAATAGAAGTAAAGACTTGGAAAACATGAAATGGAGGTTTAGACATAAGAGTAGAGATAGAAAGTTGTGCTTATGCCTGATCAGAATTTCATAAAAGAAGACAGAGAAAGAAAGGAATGAGATGCAAGAAGAAATTTGATTTTTTGAAAGCCATATGATGTAGGAATTATCTTACTCATTGTTCAAACTGGAAAACTGAAGTTCAGAGTAGTTCTCCAAGTCTGCAACTAGTGTGGGAGAGAATAAGTCTTAATATGCTCATCTATATGACTCAAAGCCTGTACTCTCTTCTACTAGGTATATCTAATACTTGGCCCAGCCTTCCACATAGTAGCTATCTAAGAACTCCTGAATATCAGTTATAGATGCTGTAGTTGAGTGTACTCTATTCCTAAAATATTTAACAGGGAAGTTTGGTGATGGTTGTTCTTTATTCCCCACCTCAAATTTACTCTCTAGCTATTTCTTCCCTGCTCTGTGCCTCAGGAGGCTTTCTCCTTCAGTATCTCCTTTGCTGGCATGTTATTGATTGGATCTGGCCACTGAGACACACTGGCAGGAGATCAATGGTAGGAGGGGAGAAAAGCTGGGGCATTTCTTCCCTGCTTCAGCACTGCATCTTTGAGTTGTGTTCCTCCATGATTATAGCTCCTGCTGGGTAGACTTTCCTCCATGATTCCAGTTCTCACAGACTTCTGATAACATAATCCTTCTTCTTGTCTCTTCAGCCCAAGGGGCTGTAATGTTGCTAGTCCCTGGGTACTTCACTACCCCATATTTTTTCCCCACACTCTGCTTCAGATATTGGGATTATTGAATTTAGAATATAAAAATTAAGAATGCTCAGTAAGTTTCGACTAAAAAAAGGAAAATATCAAACCCTTGTATAAGGAATAAGAAAATATGGAAATTGATGAGGCAGTTTTGATAAAAAATGAAAACAGAACTTCTAGAAATGAGAACTATAGTTAGTGAAATTAAAAACCCAATAGAAAGTTTAAACAGCACATTAGACACAGCTGAAGAGACAATTTACATTTTCTCTTTATCATTAAAATCTCTTTATTTGAAACATAGGGGTGGGAAATTCCATTTTTTGCTGGGACCCAGACCTGGCCAGCCCTACTGAAAGATTTTTTTCAATTCAAACCTTAGGCAATATGGGACTTACCCTCCATTCTAAATTTATATTTGGAAAAAATATATATGTACATAGACATATATCTAATTAGAAGGGAAAGATGAAAGAAGATAAGGGAAGAGATGCCAGAGGAGTGAAACAGCCATTATAGACCTGCATAAAGAAATTATCCCTTATACATTTAGAAAGCTCATACATTGCCAAATGGCCTCTCATAAGGGAGTTATGAAGAAAAATACCATTTTGTCTTCTTATGAACACACTGAACACTATTATCTTAATATTGTCCATTCAGTTAATGGAGGGGTTATAAGAGGAGATCATTTATTTTCTTTTATGACTTTTTTTTTCCCCCTTTGGAATGAAAATAAGTAGAGATTTTCAATACTTTAGTTTAAAAGAGGTCATTTCCCTCTTTCTTTGTTAGAGAAGTCTTACTTCCCTAAATGGTGATTGAGTATATCGAGGGAGTTCCTCTAAGCAGTGTGCTTGAGTTTCGATATCAATGTCATTCTTGGTGTTTGAAACTTGTGATGGAAATCTGTTGGAGTTGCTTTGTAAATATAGAGGTAAGTCATGAAAGTTCAACGGCACTGGGTTGGAGAGGAACTCAGAACAGTTTCCAGAAAAGAAGCAATACAAGTGGACAATGGGCAAGTGAAAGTAAGTTCAGATGCATGTGATTAAAATGTCAAGAAATGGAAACTGAAGAGAGGAGCAAGAAGTTCTCGGTGGTGCAGGTCTTGCTGCTGAGGAAAGTCTGAGAAAGTGTCCTTTTTCACGTCCTAGAAGATATCATAATATTGAAGGAATGTGTCTGAGGAAGAATGGCCCTGAAGTTTCTGCTAAGTTCTTGAAAAACCTGAAAATAAACCTACACTTCTTATATAATGTACGTAGCTTACATCCTTAAATTCCTCAATGCTGTTTTAGATGTGGCTCCAAGCCATCAGTATTTGCCACTGTATGAGGCCAAGGCACAAGAGAACAATAAGTCAGGGAGTGAGGAAATGCTAGGCACGGGAAACTGTTTTTCACTGAAATAAGTTTCTTCCCTCCTTGGTCCCTAGGATAATGGTGACCCAAGAGAGAAGCAGATAGCATCTCTGGGACCTCCAGAGTAGGGTGTTCCAGTTCTGGCTTATAAACATCTTGAAAATTGGAAACATGGCATTGTGACTTTGTGTTCCCTGTGCCCAGAACTGTCTTTGCCCTCTGTTATGGTTTGAATTGTGTGTCCTCTCCCCACCCTGCTAAAAAAAGCCATGTTGAAGTCCTAAGTCCAGGTGCTTGTGAATGTGGCCTTATTTGGAAATAGGATGAGAGCAAATGGAATCAGTTAAGTTAAAATGAGGTTATACCAGAGTAGCATAGGCCCTTCATCAAATATGACTGGTGTTCTTAAAAGGGGAGAAGAGACAGAGAGGAAAACACCATGTGAAGGTGGAGAAAAGAAAGGACACTCTCAGGGGACGGGGGCAGAGAGTGCAGTGATGCGTCTACAATCCAAGGAAAGCCAAGGATTGCCGACAACTGCTAGAAGCTTAGAAGAGGCAAGGAAGGGTTCTCCCCTACAGGTTTCAGTGGAAATATGGCCCTGCTGATACCTGGATTTAGAACTTCTATCCTCCAGAACTGTGAGAAAATAAATTTCTGTTGTTTCAAGCCACTTAGTTTTTTGGTACTTTGTTATGGCAGCCCTAGAAAACTGACACCCTCCAATAGGTGAAAGATAAATGTTTGTTGATCGAGTGCAAAATCGTTCCCATCCCTGACTCCTTCTGTCATTTCACACCTAGCCTTCCCTTAGAAATGATGGACATGAAGAAACTGGGCCTAGTCTAGACCTCCGGCCTCACAGGCACCACGCCAGCCACTCTACTGCAGTGCGTGGCTGCTAAAGTTTAGCTAAAAGGCTAGATTAGAGGCATTCCAGGAGGAGGACGGGTGAACTTTTCAGCTCGAGTTTGGCCAGAAGAGAGACTTCAAAACTCGCCTCTGCAATGCTTAACAGCATTAAAGTCAAATGGAAGCTTTCCATAAAGTGAAAGCTGCAGCAGCTCTCTGTGGTATATAGGGCCACCAGCCAGATATACCTGAAAGCAAGGGCTTGTCTTGCTCTCTCTGCCACAAAAGGATGATACAGAAATAACACAGGGAAACACCAAGGAATGTCAACTCAAACAAATCATAGCTCTTCTCTACCAGGACCTCTGGCCTTGTTCTGAGGTAAGTCACATCTGCAGGAGGGACGTTCAGGGTAAGCCTGTTTGTCGTTTGAGGTTTCTATTTGCTCCAAAAGGAACTTTAAATCTTCCTTATGGAAGCAATGACATTTAGTTTGGCACATTTTCAGATACTAGGAAAAGAACCATGACTTGACAAAAAATAAAAATATGTCAAGTTAATATAAAGCAGAAGAGGCAATTATTTCAAGTCATTTAGAGAGTAATTTCCACTTAAATGTGCAAACATAAATTTCTAGGTACCAGGATTTCTATTTTTTTTTTTTTCCATCAATGCATACTGTGTACAGCAAGTAAAATAACTGTGGCTTTTCCAAATCAAAAATCTGGTAAGATTTTTTTTCTTTTCAGTATTTGGGGTTTTTGAGTTTTTTTTCCCCCTCCAAATGTGGTTTCTGTTTCTAAGTCCAAAAGCATCATTCAAGCTTTATCACATCTGAAGATGAAGAGGTAGTTTTTCAGAGAAGCTATAGCATCCCTTTTGGAGTATATATAAATCTCAAATTTGGCTCAAGCTTATCTGATGAACCTCACTGTGTGTGATCCAAGTTTCAATTAAATCCCTGACGGGACAGCAAACTCATTTGTTGATTCGACCAAGATGTTATCCTTTTTCATGTGACAAAATAACCCTGAGACCATCACAACTTAAAATGTAAGAGATTCAGGCTGGAGGGGATCCAAAAACATTTTCCATAATAGCAGTGAGGTTTGTATATGTTGATCTACTTGCTGTGTTCTGCTATTTTTTTTTTTTCAGAGAGACGCCTAATTCTATATTCTCACTCGTTTCTTTGCTCTTTTCCAGTGTCTACTCATAATTTCCAAAGTTCTGTCATTTTAGGCAATGTTTGATTCCTCCAAGTCTTTGATTATCATTTTGCTTGTCTCTAGACTAGCTCTTCCATCATTCTACCTTTAAAGATAAAAGTCTGGCCCATGAAATTAGAAACAGAAAGTTCATCTTTATAATTCCAGCAATGGAACTCCTTCCACAATTCTTACTGTGCAAGTATCAGTTATCTGAAGGCAAATTTTTAAAAAGTCAGAAACATTAATATGTCATGCCCACTTCACATGGAGTCTCTTGAACTCTAAGGGGCAAAATAGACAGCCTGCTTTTAGACCTTCTGCTTTCCTTATTCACTTTGACCTTAGCCATTTCTCAATCAGCTGCTTACACATCCATTTCATACACTACAAGTGTAGAAGATTTCATAAGAAAAGCAACCAGCATAAAAATGACTTTTAAAGGAAAGTTCAGCAACCTCTGTACAGATCAAATATGACATGTTCAAGTCACTGACTTCATTTATTAAATGCACTTCCCTGATGTGTTAAATAACTCTTTCTCCTAAGTGCAAAGGATTTGTGTGTCTGGCTCTTCCCTCTTCTTGCTATCTCCATGATTTATGATGTTCTCCTGATAGGCCTCATATGTCTAGGGCACATTAGGTAGGGATGTAGTTTTACCTCTGAGTAAGTTTTGAAATAATCCTGGGATGAGAATTATTCTTTGGCAGTCCCCCTGGATGTTTATGAAGGAACAAACAAAAAGAGAATCATCTGAACTGGAGATTACACTGGAGATTACAGGGAGCTTTTGCTTTTGAAGCAGGTTTTATGTTTTGTTTTGTTTTTTTTTTTTTGCTTTCGTATGTGGACTTTATTTTTTACTGTATCAATGCATAATGTTCTTCCTTTTAAGAACATTTAGAACTGTAACAAAGGTGACATTAAGAAGATGGCTCGACATTTTCTAGAAGATTTGGGCAAAAATGTGGAGTTGCCTAAGTCATAAATTGGGGCCACTTGTTGGAACCCTGATGATGGAAAAATACATCTTGCATTAAAACATGGACTGGTGCCTGTGAATCAGTAATGGATGTTTATAGATGTGGAATATTCTAACTTTGTCTAAAAATAGCTGGATCAGTATCGTATGTGTGTGTAAAATAGACCCACAGAAAACAGAAGCTGGTAGTTGGTGTCAACTCTAAGTTAAGTATCTGAGTAATTCAAGATGTCTGTTTTTTTCTGAACTTCTTTCCAGTGGAGTCTGATGTTTGAGAGTATTTGGGAATGCTATCACCACTTCCCCAAGCACTGTTCTCTGAGGACTGGTTATTTAAACAGGAAATTATTAGGTTGAAAAAAGGAATGTGTACTCCGATATATAAGGATTTATTTTGCAAGAGTTTTGCATACATTCCTTTAAAACAGGTTGCAAAATGTATCCGTCATTTTTTCCCCCTTTGAATGGATTTTATCAGTAGGTCAAGAAGAGCCAACTGTCAGCCCCAGCGAAGAAATTGTTCATATCTTTCAATCCTGCAGCACTGCAGGCTGAGGATTCTGAATACATTTTGTGTTAAGAAATAGTCATAGTTCTTAAAAATATGAAAATACTGGTTGCTGATTGTGACCTGTCCTCAGGCCTGGTTGCTAACACATTGCCACAATGAAAGAGCTCAGGATGAAATCTAAATCTGTTGCTAGAAGTCCATTCCTGTATTCATCATTTGAAATAAAAAATGTCACGGTTATGACTCTTTGGAAACTGCTGCACTTAACTTCCAAACTGTTGCTTTTAAAAAGGCTAATTCAGGGTTGGGTACATTAATGTCAGTGTCCTATAAAACTGCCAGCTAAAAAAAAAATGTCAGCAGAGACATTTTTTCTAGCCGATGTCAGCACAAAAGGGTGCCTCAGTTGTTTCATCTCCAAACAGCTGCATGCTTTCATTGACATTTGGTGACCTTTCTTTGTGCACCCGGCCTAACCTCATAGGTTATTTCCTGGCCTCCCTTCAGTGACCTTTGACCGAGGCCGACCTTTAGCTAGAGAATGTGACATTTTGTTCTCCTCTAGCTGACATGTGATGCTCTCATTATTCAAAGGTATGTGAAAATAATGACCCTGAGTGACCTTTGCGTTTCCTTTCATTTATTGGTTGTTTTCGGTGCTTGTTCAGCCTAGGTGAAGGGGGGTGAGGGTAGGGATTGGGGTAGGATAAAATGGCCAATATCTCTTTTTGTTCCATTTCTAATCCCTTTCCTGCCAGACAAGCCACTTTTCAGTTTATGACTAAGCTTAAGTATTTTCTGTTTATTGATTTGGGTACAATTTTGGCCTTTGAATAATAGGTCTTTTTGCAATTCATGAAATTTGGTACATTGAATGAAGTTATGTGTTCGTTTCTACCTTCTTTCTAACAATGACGTTTATGCATTTTCTGGTGATAGTTTTTTTTTTTTTAATTAATGCCAATTGTTTTATATGTAGAAAGAGTAACACTTATAAAGGGTAGTGTGTGACAAAATGTAACTGAAAAATTTGTCATTTATATTTTATATGTGTATGATCCAGTTAGATCTTTGAAAGAGGTCCCTTTCTAAATAAAGTTTTGTGTATTTTGGCATATAAATTTTAATAAACCTTGATTATTATTATAGCTTTAAAGTCACATTATTTTGAATGTGTATATATGTATAATACATGAATGGGAGCAGTGGGTAACAAGTATGAGGAAGGAAAATGGGATTTGGGTACTGGAGGAATAATTGCAATAAATAGCTTAAGCCAGACTTGGGATCTCAGAATCAGACTGAAGGGCATTTATCCATAAGATTTTAGAATTCTACTAAATAATTTATGGCATGTTATATCTAGTTTCTCATCAAGGCAACTGTATTTTCCTTGCTTTGTATTTCTACTTTTTACAAAATAACATAAATAAGGAGTCATTGTCCACATTTTAAAATTTGACTCTGCTTGGGCTTTGCTCACAGGATTGTCATCGCTCATATAATTACCTCTAGACTAGATCCAACCACCATGGAAAATTGAGGACAAGAATTTGGATTATTTGGCCAAAATTTAAGCAGGGTCAATAACTCTGAGATTTCATAACTTTGAAATGTTTATTTCAAACATCTTTGGAGATGTTTATGATAAGTGACTTGAGGGTTATTATAAATAACAACTACTTCGTCTTCAGCAAAAACACAGGAACCTTAGACTATGCAATTCAGTAAAAGAAAAGTCCGCCATTCTTAAACTATCAAACCCCCTCTGATGTCATCTACACATACTTGTAAAAAAATAATTATAGCATTTTAAAATTTACTTTAGACATATTAAAAAATCAGACCTGTAATTCCCTGGGATTTTTCCACTTATTACTCAGACCACTGTCTAAGACTGAATTTAAGAAACATTTTCACAGGATATTACTTCCCACCAAAGGAGCAATTGCAAAATCATACTTTCTCATTCCTGAATTAAAGAGACTAATTTCCAAAAAACAGTTGCAACAAAGGTAAATGCTTCATGGAACATGGTTGTTCCAAGACTCTGAACAATACCTGCCAATCAAGCATCCTGATGTGGTGTAGCATCTTCCTGGAGGAAGAGGTGCTTTTTTCCCCATTTTACAAAAGCATGCCTTATGGGCTCTGCATTCAACAAATATTTGAATGACTAATTTGCACAGAGAACTCCAGTAGATACATGGAAATGTGATATAAATTAGACAGGAATCTGACCTTCAGGGAATTCACAATCTGGTAGAAAGGAAAAATCATTAAAGCGAATTGAAACCTCTAAGTACCATAAGAAATATAGAGACAAAGCTCTATAGGAGTTCCATTTAGAAGAAAAAGCTTTAACTTAAATGAGTGTATTGGATATTTGGCCAATGTCAACAGCTCTATTCAAAGAATTCTAAAATTCCATGCACAGATGAGTTTTTGGCTTATCTGTAAAATTCACTTCTCATGCTACTGTCCTGTGCCTAATTAGTATATATCGCTTTATCAACCCCCAAACATCAGAGCAGGCTTTGGAAATCATTAGATTAGGCCCATCAACTTCTTTGTGCTGACAGTTGGAGCTAATGCCAAAGCCAGAACTTCTATTTCTTGAACAGACAACAACAGACATTTAAACTCCTAGGTCAGGGTTTTCTTGCTCCCAAGAAACTGGAGAAGTAACAAGTGTGAGATTAAGCTCAATTAGTGTGACCTCAAGAACTGCAAAGGAAAAGAAAAGTAGGATGTCTCCAGAATGGCTGCATGTTCACTCATGAGTTTCAATGCTGTCTACATTCAGTATGATTATATGCTGCTTTTTTCTTCTTTTTCTCTGCCTGATGCTGACAACTTAGAGAATTTTTTAAATCTTTTTTCTAATCCAATGTTATGCCTCATAGACTGAGAAGGAAACCTCAAAAATTACTCTAAAGAATGTTTCTTGTGATTTGCACTGGGCAAATATGATTTCACAGAGGTTTAATTGCTATTTTGTCTCCATTCAAATAGGTCTAATCCAATAAAATACCAAGTTAAAAATATTTCATGGGTCTTGTACTAAATAGAAGACAGTGGGTTTGCACCAATTACTAAACAGAGGAGAATAAAGCGTAGATGTGCTTCAAGGGTAAAATTATTCAATGAGAGTCAGCTATTCCAGGAAACAACAAAAGCAAAGAAATGATCAATATTTTGATAATTACATACATTATAGTGGAGGGGATATCTTTATTCTTCAGTTTGTAGGGTTATATAAAGAAATTATTAAATTTACTTTAAAGAGGTTTTCGATCCCCCAATTTTGGAAATATTCAGTGCGTTAATCTCCTTTATTCATTGTTGTTTATTTTTGGAAACGTGCTAGAAGCCTGTTTTGCACTTAGCTCATTTTGTTCTCTGTAAAAATTTAAACTCGTCAAGCAGTTAAGCACCATTAAAGACAAATGTTTTCACTTGTTCAAAAGAGTTTTCATCCGATAATAAAATATGACTTTCCACATAAGTGTCACCCTTTATGGACAAAGTGCTTTACAGTGATAACTGGTAACCAGGTTATAAATGTTTAAAAATCGTGTCTGGCAAGAGACATAAGTTTCCCTTTCTAAACCCCAATAACCCCAAGATGAAGCAAGCCAAGGTCTGTTTCCTGCTTTGTGATACTGCCTTATTGTTATTTAGACATCTTTAACCACAAAAGGCCCCATGCTCCGTGTAGTAGATTCCCAAACAGTCATAAATCTACCTCCTTAGTCAAGTACAGCTTTTCAGTATGTCTTGATAAGCCCCAGAAATGTGCACACAAGTACAGTAGAGAATAATTACTATTTGCCTGAGAAACCCCTTACCAAATTTCCAGGTCTTTTGGTTCCTAAAACTTCAGACTTGGCCATGGTTTCCAGATTATTAGCTGTGTTAGTATAAATTCCAAAATTAATACCCCAAATGGAAAAACTGAGATTCTAATAGCAAAACAGTGAATTTTTAGTTTTGCATGGTTTTTAAAAAATGCTCCATGGTTAGTCTGATTGTATATAATAAAACAATTTTCCCAATGGTACTCTTGTAATCACAACCTTGACTCCTTTTCACCTTCAAAGTGATATATATTTTAATTTTTGCTAATTTCACCAAGATTCCCTGCTGTTTCTTGAGAAGCAGTCTAGATATCATGGAAATTTCTGCATCATTAATATTTTAAAGGTATATATTTCTTTCCTCCCTTTGAATGAGGATTTATTTTAATTTTTTAATATAAAAATTCTTGATAATAATGTTTCCTTTATTTTAGATCCATTAATTCCAAGATTGATTATTATTTAATTTTGGAGTGAGAGAAGTGATTTATAATAGAAGCTGGAGATGAACAAATGTATCAAATTCATGAAAAGTGTCAAGTCAAAACAACAGTCTTGGGAGCTACCAAAATTCAATGTATTTTTTCAGTAGATCTATTTACTTTTATCTTAAAATTAATAATGACAGATTTTGAATAGTATGTTTTCATCCCTTCAGACCTAACCGACTCCTTATTTTACTGATATAAATGAGCATATACTCTCTTAAATGAAGAAAGTCTATAACTTGCTCTATGAGACTTAATAACTCGATATTTATTCTCAAATACCATTGAAATACCCTCCATATACATAAAATCTGCAAAGGAGTTTATTTCAGTAAGACAATATTAAATTTACATTGTTAAGTTCAAAGGGCAGAAAAAGATAACAACCCAATTTAGGTCAAGATGTAGCACATACATGCTGGAGGAAAATAAATGTCAAGTAGACCATATCTGAAATTCAGATCACATTTAGATGCACAAAAAAGTGTTAAGAGCAGTAGGGGGGGTGATTGTATTCCAATTAGGTTTTTCCTTCACTCACATCAACCAGCCTTGGTTTGAAAGTTAATCATATGATTTACAGGGCTCTTGAAGGAAAAGAAAAGGGGGAAGCAAATGAAAGTGAGAAGGAACTGATGATATAACATTCCTACAAAGGTTGGACTCGGTGTGGGGGGTGAGGGGAGTTGGGCTAGGTTAAAAGAAAGTCATCAAAAAATGAAAATTTTTTACTTTTGTTCTTTTCTGTGTGTGATATCATTCACTGGAAATTGTTTTTAAAGAATAGGAAAAGTCACATAAAGAATTCCAAGTTTTATGCAATCCTTTTAAAGAGATCGTAATCAGAAACCAGAGATTTCCTAAGGCGTAGTGTTCCCTGCAGACAGGTTATGGGGTGGGACCTAGCAGGAATCCCATTTTTTCCAACTCAGGACAATTATATAAATATATGTTTTGGTTATGGGAAATTCAAAGAGTCTGGCTGTATCAAATTGCCCTCAGGCTTATTCATTGGGGAAATAGTACTAATTAGGTGAATAATTCAGAGAAGGAAAAAAAAGTTTCAAAGACGGACCCAGAAAAAAAGAGCATTTTGATATTTGCTTGTTTCAAAACCCAAAGGACAACAAATATCCTGAAGGAGACCAGACTGGGATATGGAGACAGGTCTGATGAGTTTTTTGTTATTCCCAAAGGCCCTTGATGTGTGTAGTATTGAACTGGCATCAGTTGTATAAAACTGGTGGTAGGTGACAGTTGAGTCTGTAAATATTGAAAAGCACCTAGCAGACTCATGCCCACAAATTCGAGAGGAATTTTGGGATGCCATGTGGCTTTTTCTTTCTCTTATCTGTATTATGACCAACAAAGGCCATATAAGTTGTTTTGACAGACATCCAAGACATTAGAAATATTTTATTGCAAACTCTTTTAATTTCCTTTGAATTTTCTGTTCTCTTCATACAATGGTTGATCCATTAGAACTTAAAATCAGGAACATTACAGGAAAGGAGACGCAACCAATATTATTTTAGGGTCACTGCCACAGCCTTAGATGATGATCAATGTACTTGGTTATGCAACAATATCTTTTGATATTTGTTGGAGATTGAATCATGTCTACCATAAAAATCATAAAAGTGATAAAACACACAAAAATCATGTCCACCCTTGGTCTTGTGAGTGTGAACCCACTTGTAAATAGGATCTTTTAAGATCTTTTAAGATATTATTAGTTAAGATGTGCCCAAACCAAATGAGGGTGAGTTTTAATCCAATATGACTGAAATTGGAGCAAAGGAAATTGGACATGGGAAGAGAAGCCATGGGGGGCAGCCAGATGCTGGAAGTCAATGGAACCTAGAAGAGAAGGAAGATGTCACCGTGTGATTGCCATATGACAGAAAAGCCAAGGACCAAGGATCATGGGCTGCCAGCCCAAGTCTTCGGGAAGAAAGGATCACCTTGTTGACACTCAAATTTTGGACTTTCCTAGCCTCAAAATTGTGATCCAATAAATTCCCATTTTTTAAGGCAATCCATGGTATAGTATTTGTTTTAGGAGCTGGGAAACAAACAATATTCTAATACTATTGGTATTAAAAATATTTCCATCATAATGGTGTATAAGATGACACTGGAGACAGAAATATTTATGACGGAATCACTAGGCGTTATGATGTATATATGTAAAAGATCTTTTCGTAATGCAGATTACATAAATTTGAATTAAGTAACTTTGAAGAATATTTATTATTGATCTGATAAACTATTAGAGCCATTAGGGCCTTTTGTGTAAATAACAATTTTTAAAATGCCTACTGCTTTATAATAAAAATTCTTATGAAAAGTACTTATGGTCTCTTGCATGCTGAGTAGCCACTTTTCAACATTAAATACCTTGGCCAAAAATACATTTTAAAATTAAGAACCATTTAAATTATACAACTACCAAGAAAAAAAAAAGCCCTTCTGGAATTACTCAGCATGCACTTTAGCACTTATATTCTCTTAAAATGGTGAAGACATTTAGTTTTAAATCCCTGTAAACACGACTTACATATTTTTAAAATGACAAGACATACCATGCTGTACTGATTATAGTAATGCTCTGCCAAAAAGAAAATCACACTTTTTATTGTGGTGTGGATTCTTATTTTTGAAGATTTTCAAGGGGCAAGCGGCCCATGTAATGATAAGCTACATTCATAAAAAAATAAATATATATCATGGAAATATGTCAACCTCTGAAAAGAAATGTGTTTAGTGTGTGGGTGAAGATTGAGCTTTTTCTGGCATCTCATCTTGGTGGGAGGATAAATTAGAGAATGTACATCAATTTATTAAATGTCCAATGAGTCCTCTTGATGAATTAATTAATACCCTATCATTCTTTTGAAGAAGGATACTTCCCTGAGAACAGGAACTACATCTAATTTATTTTAAAGAACCAGCAATATCTTGCTTGATAAGTGTTTGCAGAATGAATGAATGATGGATAAATGCATGTGTATAAAAGGAATAAAACTTTGCTATCCAAAGAAAAAGGACTACAGGTGTCTGAAAGAAAATGTATCTTTCCAAGGGAAGACATTGCATAGAATATGCACTATGAGCATAAAATTTTAGGATTAGATTATTCCTCTGAAATATAAAGCAATTATATCTTTACATTCAATGCCACATTCACTTAATGTTTATATATTTAAGAAAGTTTTGAAATTACTTGTTTTTTAGCTTGATTCCCTCCCTCCCTCTTCAACTTTAAGACGTTTCATATTTAAGTGGTGAGGCAAAAGCTCTTTATTGGGGTTTACTTGGTTTTGTGCCAAGACCCATAGAAAATTTCACAGATCCTCCTTACTTGGAAGTTGAAGAGGGAATGGTTTCTCTAAACTGTTTGGCTCACTTGGTTTGAGCGTTCTGCAAATGAGGCCACTGTAGCCACTCTCTGGGCCTCTTGACTTCTATCATTGATTTCCTACAGAGGTCAGGAGAGAAGAGAAGACTTCAGCACCACTAGAAAAGCCAGTCTCTACCTAGTCCAACACTATTCAGGCCATTAGCATCACTTTGTCCAGGAAACACAGTACATGATCATAATTCCTTGCCAGTCGGCCCTTACCACTTGTTCCAGTTTGCTAATTCTGCCGTTATGCAAAATAACAGAAATTGATTGGCTTTTATAAAGGTTTATTTGGTTACAAATTTACAGTCTGAAGCCCATGAAATGTCCAAATTAAGGCATCAACACAAGTATACCTTCACCAAAGGAAAGCCAATGGTATCAGGAAAACCTCTGTTAGCTGGGAAGGCACATGGCTGATGTCTGCTTGCTCCTAGGTTGTGTTTCAAAACGGTGTTTTCCAAAATGTAAGTGCCAGCTTTCAATGGCTGTCTTCAAAACGTGTCTCTCAGCTGCAGCAGCGAGCTCCTTCTGTCTGAGCTCTTATATGGCTCCAGTGATTTAAGTTAAGACCCGCGCTGAATGGGTGGGTTCACACCTCCATGGAAATGAACTAATCAAAGGTATTAACCATGGTTGGGTCACATCTCCATGGAAACAATCTAATCCAAAGATTCCAACTTAATCAACACTAATACATCTATTCCCACAAGACTGCATCAAAGAACATGGTGTTTTGGGGGACATAATACATCCAAATTGGCATACCACTGCAGTGCTATGATCAAGGGGTGCATAAAGCCAGACTTGGCCTTTGCACTATCCCACTTCCCTACTTTTCTTCCCTTTCATAAAATGTAGAATGAATGGCATATTAGGAGTGGGGAATCACTATCACAAAAAAAGAAAAATCTGGAATCACCATAAATGCATCAATATGGGATAATTTCAACAGGACAGTGCTCCAGGTTTTAAATGTCAGGTGAAGCTGAAAGATGCTTAAATATCTTTGGTGCCAAGATAAATACCCTGTATTATGTAAATGTTACACTGGTATGAGATTCTTGCTAGAATTTAAACCAGCCTAAGGCCCCCAGCTGGTGTGAGCACAGGGGTGGGAAGCATGACTGAGGCAAGCTTGCTCACTGCTGATTCTTTCTCAGGTCACTGAGCTCTGTAATTACTGAAGGATCAACATCCAGTGCCAATTGTCAGGGAGTCTCTGGAGATTCCCGGGCCATGTACTATTTTAATGCCAATTCTTCTGTGCCACCTGCTTTATATCTAACCTACTGCTTTTGTTGCAGGTGCAGCTGCTGTTGTTGTCTTTATTAGAGGATCTTTTTGTTCCAAATGTCATGTTCTAAGAGTAATTTTAAACCTATATGAGTATCTGAAGTGTATCAGATGCTCAATAGAATATGGGATTGACAGCCCTGGAAGGAAAATCACTTATTAAGAGCCCAATAGAGGAGCATTGCCCTTAATCAAATAAATCCAATAGGCAAACACAATGCATTGCTGCAAAATAGCCCAAAGCAATTAATTGCTAAGCCCTTGGGACTTCATTAAGCTACACATAGTCCAGTGTTATCCTATCAGTGAAGGTATATGCATTAGGGATCTGGGAGGTGATTTAATCCTAAACATAACACTGATTTTCCTCCAGTAGGCACCAATAGCATGGCTGGCCCAGGGTTTACCACAAGACTTTATTTGGATTGGTCAGAACCCATGCAGTGCGTGATCTTTAATATTTTCATTATCGCCAGGGTCTAAAAGCGTTTCTAAGTAAGTGTCTGCCTGTAGTTAAATAATAATGTACTGTACACTTGCTCACCTGTATTTTAGAAATTTCACAGCCACTCTGGGATAAGCAGGCAGGATTCATTATCCTCACCTGAGCAAAGAAGAAATAAGATTTAGAGAGGTTGGAGAGGGCTCGTTTTTGTGTTTTTCCCACACTAGTAAACCATTATTCCTCCCAGTCTACACATGCATAGCAATGAGTTCACTCCCCTGGCAACTCCACAAATGAAAACCAAAGAAATGATTATTTTAGGGCACAAGCACTGTTTTGCACATTAAACAGAATGTCTCTGTTGGCAATGTCTCTACAATTCTCAAGATGCTTGAGTGAGAAGAGCTAGAGGAAAGAGCATGGGGAAGAGGGGTTTTGACTTCTGCAGCTGAAAGGCCTTCCCTTGGCCACCTCAATTTTCTGGGTCTTGATTTTCTCATCTGTAAAAAGAGGGGATGGCCCCTGGCAAAATCATAATATTGGCACTGTGCTCTTTGGATCCTGTCTCTAATACATTCCAGATCCTTTTAAAACCTTCTTTGGAGAAAGGATCTGAAGCTGTTTCACCAAAAAAATCGGTAGTGGGTACAAGCTCTAAAGGGTTACTTCTCAGGAATATTTGTATTCAGATAAAGTCCTGAAGGTAAAATTTCAGTAGCCACCAGTTTTTGAATAGTAGGGAAGAGTATCTTTTGGAGGGTGGTAGGGGTGGCCTGGCAGTCACCCAGATACCCCTGGGAAGGATGCACTGCCCTGCTACAGAGCAGGTATCTAGCAGACTGGCTCCAGTCGGCAGCTCTTTTGAGGTTGGTCTCAGATGCAGAGTCACTCCTTCAATCCAGGTCCCATCCCCCCAGATTCCCTGCATGCAACGATGAGCAAGCAGATGTGGGAAAGGGGAGAATAAAGGCCTGGCTATGGGCCATATGGGAGATGCTGACAGGTAACACTCTCTTCAGAGCTTCCTTCCAAGGTGGCCAAGGTTGGATGGACCTGCATCATCGCAGGTCATCATCGTGATGACACAGGTCAACTTCTTTCCTACCTACAAATAATGGGACCCCAGAATGAGCTGGGGGCAGGAGGAGTATTGGATTTAGGGAAAAAAAATCAAGGCTCTGGGTAGTCTCTGCTTTCAAAACCTCATTTGATGTGGTACTATGGGAAATCACATGTGAGAAGGACTGTAGCAAGAAACAAATAAACCAGGAAAACAGGAACAAATTGGTGTTTTCTGAGGAAAGTACCTAAATGTGGAGGCTCCAAGAGACAACATGTCATAATGGCTGGGATTCATCTGGGAAGGCTTTAGGAAATGTCAAGCTCAGAATAGTCTCTGGTTTGCCTCCTGTTATCCCAAGGTTATGTTTAGGATTCTACTGAGGAAGACATTCAATTCCCACTGTGACATAGTACATTTATTGCCACAAACTGGACATCTGAATTAATCTCAGAGTTCAGTTTTTTTGTTTTTTTGTTTTTAACAGATTGTTTTAGTTTCTTAGGCTGCTCAAAGCAGATACTATGAAGTGAGTTGGCTTAAATGATGGAAATTTATTAGCTTATGATTTGAGGGCAAGAAAATGCCCAAATCAAGGCATCATCAGGGCGATGCTTTCTTCCTGAAGATTGGTTGCTCTCAATCCTTGGCCCCTCTGCCACATGGCAAAGCACGTGGCAACATCTGCTGGTCTCTCCCTTCTCTTCTGGGTTTTGTTGCTTTCAGATTCTTGTTTCTGTGGCTTTCACACACACTCTCTCTCTCTCTTTGTATTCATTCCATTTAGAAAGAACTATGGTTAAAGGATTAAGATCCATCTTGAATGAGGTGGGTTACACCTTAACTGAAGTAGCCTCGTCAAAAGGTCCTACTTACATATATACACACGATGGAATACTACACAGCAATAAGAAAGAACGATGTTTTGAAACATATGACAACATGGATGAACCTTGAAGACATAATGCTAAGTGAAATAAGCCAGGCACAAAAAGAGAAATATTATATGCTACCACTAATGTGAACATTGAAAAATGTAAAACAAATGGTTTATAATGTAGACTGTAGGGGAACTAGTGATAGAGAGCAATTAAGGAAGGGGGAACAATAATCCAATAAGAACAGATAAGCTATCGTGGGTAAATTTAATGTTCTGGGAATGACCAGGAATGACTATGGTCTGTTAATTTCTGATAGGTATAGTAGGAACAAGTTCACAGAAATGTTGCTGTATTAGGTTACTTTCTTGGGGTAGAGTAGGAACATGCTGGAAGTAAAGTAGTTATCTTAGGTTAGTTGCCTTTCTCTTACTCCCTTGTTACAGTACATTTAAAATGTTCTTTTATTGTATGTTTTTTTAAATTTATTTTTTTATTTTTATACAATTGATTTAAAAAAAAAAAAAGAGTTAATAAAAAAAAGACAAGGAAAAAAATATGCAGAGTCCCCTTGAGGCGCTGGTGGAGAATGCAGGGGTATGGGCCTGCCCCAGCTCAATGGTTGCTAATGTGCTCACAGACATAGGGGACTGGTGGTTTGATGGGTTGAGCCCTCTACCAGAGGACTTGCCCTTGGAAAGACTGTTGCTGCAAAGGAGAGGCTAGGCCTCCCTATAATTGTGCCTAAGAGCCTCCTCCCGAATGTCTCTTTGTTGCTCAGATGTGGCCCTCTCTCTCTAGCTAAGCCAACTTGGCAGGTGAAATCACTGCCTTCCCCCCTATGTGGGATCAGACTCCCAGGGGAGTGAATCTCCCTGACAATGTGGAATATGATTTCTGGGGAGGAATGTAGACCCAGTATCATGGGATGGAGAACATCTTCTTGACCAAAAAGGGGAAGTGAAAGGAAATGAAATAAGCATTAGTGGCAGAGAGATTCCAAAAGGAGCCAAGAGGTCACTCTGGTGGGCACTCTTACGCACAATATAGACAACCCTTTTTAGGTTCTAATAAATTGGGGTAGCTGGCAGTAGATACATGAAACTATCAAACTACCACCCAGAACCCATGAATCTTCAAGACAATTGTATAAAAATGTAGCTCATGAGGGGTGACAATGTGACTGGGAAAGCCATATGGACCACACTCCCCTTTGTCTAGTTTATGGATGGATGAGTAGAAAAATGGGGGAAGGAAACAAACAAAGACACCCAGTGTTCTTTTTTACTTTAATTGCTCTTTTTCACTTTAATTATTATTCTTGTTACTTGTGTGTGTGTGGTAATGAAGGTGTCAGGGATTGATTTTGGTGATGAATGTACAACTATGTAATGGTACTGTGAACAATTGAATGTATGCTTTGTTTTGTATGACTGCGTGGTATGTGAATATATCTCAATAAAATGAATTTAAAAAAAATAAAAAGCTCCTGCAAATCATAAGAAAAAACATTGTTCCAGCTTGCTAATGCTGCTCATTATGCAAAATATCAGAAATGGATTTGCTTTTATAGAGAGTGTTTATTTGATTACAGAGTTACAGTCTTACAGCCATTCAAAGGTCAGCCATCAACAAGAGGGTACCTTTGTTGAAGAATGCCCAATGGCATCCAGAAAAACTCTGTTAGCTGGGTACACACATGGCTGGCATCTGCTTGCTTCCAGGTTGCGTTTCAAAATGGCATTCTCCAAAGGTTGCTCTCGGGGCGTTTTGTCCTCTCTTAGCTGCAGCTCCTCTCCAAAATGTCACTCTTAGCTTCTCTTTTTAAAGTACTCCAGTGATCCAATAAAGACCCACCCTGAATGGGTGGGGCAACACCTCCATGGAAATAATCCAATGAAAGTTCTCACCCACATTGATTGAGTCACATCTCCGTGGAAACACTGAACTAATAGGTTCCAACTAATCAATGCTAGTACATCTGCCCCCATAAGATTGCATCAAAGAATATGGCTTTTTCTGGGTGACATAACATATACAAACTGGCACAGCTGTGAACAGATAGCTCACAAAAGAAGAAATACAAATTGTTTTTAAAAGGATGTAATGAGGTTCAACCTCACTCGTAAAGGAGAAATGCAGATTAAACTACGAGCTACAATCTTTTGCCTATTAGATTGCCAAAGATAAGAAAACTGGATTATGTGGTGTGGTAATGAGAGAGGAAAGGAACAGGCACTTTTATAATATTACTGGTGGGAGTGTAAATTGGTATAACCTTTCTAAGAAACACTCTATCAATATCCTACAAAAAATTGCACAAACCCTTTGATCCAGCTAATCCAAATCCTTCTTTACAAATTTGTCTTACAGATATACTTGCATATTTACAAAATGACATATATTAAAGGGTGTTGCAACATTTTGTTATTGCAAATGATTGTAAATGACCCAAACAACCTAAATAACTTTCAATAGGGGATTGTTTAAACTGTGGAACATCCTATGAGGAATATTATCAGCTGTTATAAAGCCCTGAGGAAAGGGTATACGGGAACTCTGTAGCATCTTTCCAACTTTCTGTAAATCTAAAACTATTCTAAAATCTAAAGTTTATTTTAAAAAAAATTGTGGACTACCCATGCCAGGGGCATATTATTGTGCAATAAAAGAAGTAAAGGAATTATTACTAGCCTCAAAAAAAAAAAAAAAAAAAAAAAAAGGTCCTACTTAACAATGGGTCCACACCACAGGAATGTATTAAATTTAAGAACATGTCTTTCTGTAATACATACAGCTTCAATTTTTTGTTCTTTTTACAGGGACCTTTCCAGGACTATGTTTGGCTTCTTATCACCATATATACATCTATCACACCAAAAACATGGAAAGTCTTTTACTACAAGGTTAATGGGATAATTTGATTTCTTAGTCTTTAAAAAGGGCTCCATGCTATCTCTTCTTGTTTCGGAACCATAGAACATGGGATGGTGTAGTAAAAAGAATGCTCGATGTCAGTGGGGTCTCCCCAAATAATTCACTGGAAGGTCAGAGCTTGGTGTCAGAGGTCACAGGGGATGTCACATCACTTCTCAGTGAATGCAAGGTGAAATATTATCCCTAAGAAACACTGGCAATACGAACAAGCAGCCTTTACTATTGTGCCAATTATTACTGATTAAAACAGAACCCACTTTTGATGATTATGCTAGTATCATCCCAAAATGGAGCTTTTGAGTTTGCTCCAGGTCTTGATAAATGGAGTCTTTCTGAAGAGGACTAAAATCTCCATGTAAGCATTCAGTGCCTTAACCCATTATCCTCTCATCCAGAAGCAGATTGAACCAATGTCTTAAGCTGAAGACTCAAGGCCAGGAATTCTGAGACATGGAATATTCTAGTAGAACAAGCATGGGTGATGGGGCTTAATCTACATTTGAATCCTCTTTACCACCTAACCAGCTTTGAACATGGAGCCATTTCCTCTGAACATGACCTCTCTGAGCCCTAGTGTGTAAAATAGGGACAGCAACACTTACCTTGCAAAATTATTGTGAGGCTCACATTAGATCATGTGATCTATGCACCAGGAGGTGTTGGTTTTCCTTACTGCCTATTGGTAGTCTGGGGCAATGAGTTCATGCTTCATGAAAGTCAGTGTTCTGAATCTGACTGAAACTTTTCCTGAGAAATTAACAATTAAATGGCTATGACTTGTTTCATCATTATGACAATACTTGAAAAAATCTTATCAATCGAAGTAACATGCATTCACAGTCAGGCTCATTTTGAGTGGGTAGACTGAAAAGATAGCATGCTTTTTTGCTTTTGACATTGATACAATCAGATTTATATTCATTAAGAATCATGACTAATGTTTTTTTTATGTATTATGTTTTAGGTAACATTTACAAATATAAATATAGTTAATATAAACTCTTTTTTTACTATTTAATTCTAGTTCCAGACACATTTCTAGTCTCCAATATTTGACTTGTATGTTAATAAAAATTAACATTCTCTTAAGATGTATTGTTTCAATGTCCAATCTCTGTATATTTAATTTTCAGACACAAATCTTCTGAGAAGTGTTGGTAAAATGTCCTCTCTAATTTAGGGTGCTCATTAAAAATGCATATACATCATATATTAAAAGACAGACCTCAACTCACTTTCATTATGTTTTGGCATTTAGTCTCCCAAAAAGCTTGAATAGTTACATTGATTACTCATGGAATATAATTTATTAATTCAGACAATCACAAGGAAATCCCTTGTGGATGAAACTGTATAATTCATATGCTGTCTAAAGGGTTATCATCTCCTTTTAAAGATCACTGCCCTAATTATAAGACCATTATCAATATAGAAAAGAAAATTAAAAATCAAACTTTGGAATCAGATTCAGGTTTAAATATTAGCTGTAAAATTAATGACATGGATAAAGTTAGGGAAACCGCTCACCATTTTGGAGTCATAGCTTCTTCATCTGTTAGGATTGGGGCTTAGTAATGATACTACTTCATAATGACATTATGGGGGTTAATGAGAGAAGGCACGTAGTGCATATAGTACACACCTGACATATAGATTAGTTGCTCAATTCATTATGATTACAGTTATTTTTATTTTTCTCATCTTTGAAACTCGATGATCACCCACTGATAAAAGGGTAATAGGGTTATTGTAAGGACAAAATGGGGGATGCCATGTTATGAGAACACATGAGAGGATATCTCCCATGAGGAGAAGTCTCCTAGAGAAGTGCTGTTTCACCTGAGCCTTAAAGGATGAGTAGTGTTACCCATCCTGTTCTAAATGAAATTGTCTACCTGGAATGGTATTTTCTTTATATTTTTATCACTCATAAGATGGTATCCTTTGTATAAATAAGGTTTTTTAGGTCAGAAACTGTATTTTATTTAGCACTGCATCTTCCCAATATTCCCGCCTCCCTGATCCTTCCAAGTCCAAGCTTAACTTATAGTACCCAGAATTAGCCAGAGAGCTGATATAAAAGCACAATCCTCTAGACTGCAATGTCTGCCCAAGACTTCTGACTCCAACTGCCTGGAGTCAGTTTCCAGCTACGAAATTAGAAGGAAGAGTCCACATAAGACCACTCTGATTTCTGACATTACCTCATTTCCCGAAACCACCCTCCTCCAGCTTTGATAATTCTCTAGAAAGACTTAACAGAACTCACTGAAACCTATTATTCTCATGACTACATGTATTACAGAGAAAAGATACATTAAAATTAGACAAGAGAAGAGACACATAGCAGAGGGCTTGGGGAAGGGTCCAATCCTTGCTTGTGGAGTCATGGACAACATTACTTCATTTAGCCACAATCTGTGGTAATATGCACACAGTATTACCAATCAAAGAAGCCACTCAAGCTTCGGTGTCCATAGTTTTCGTAGGGATTTAGTATGCAGGCATGATTGATTGACTGATTGATTGTCTCTAGGTTGACTGATACCAAGCAACCCAAAGCTGCTACCCTAAATCACATGATTGGTCTTTCTGGTATGGCCAAACCACCCCTAAGACTGGGCCCACCCTGAGTCTTCCCATGAGCATAAACTGCCATATATGTTCTGACAGGGCCACAGGAATCACCTGGTCAGCATAGAGTATCAAGTGTGGGTCCAGGAGTCCACCAGAAATAACCAAGACATTCCTATCACTCAGAAAATTCCAAGTGTTTAGGGTTTACCTCCCAGGAGCCAGAGAAAATCTCTCTCTTTGGATGAGGCCATCTGCCTGGCTTCCTACATGATAGGTGGTCAATAAATATTTGTTGAATCCCACAGGCAAAGTAGTCCATATATTATTATTTCTTCCCTTTTAGGAGGCAAAGGAAAATATCTTCTGAGAGGGTAAGTGTTTGACCAAGGTCACCAACAAACCAAAATGCAGAGAAGGCCAAAATAAAGGCATCCTGACATATTCTATGGAGATTTCTGCCATTCATCTCAAGGTATCATTGATCAAACCACAATTAAGTGACTGCTTATAAAAACCAATACAGGAATAAACAGTGAAAGAAAAAACAGATGATTTGGACTACATCAAAATTTAAAACTTTGGGGTTGCAAATGATACTACCAAGAAAGTGAAAAGACTACCCAAAGAATGGGAGAAGATATTTGCAAATTATATATCTGATAAGAAACTGGTATATACTATATATGAAGAACTCTTAAAGCTCAACAATAAGAATAGAATAAGGATACAAGTAATCCAATTAAAAATGGACAAAGGATTTGACAAGACATTTCTCCAAAGAAGACCTACAAATGACCAACAAGCACATAGAAAGATGTTTAACATCACTGGTTATTAAGGAAATGCAAATCAAACCACAATAATATAATACATCATACACACTAGGATGGCTATAATAATACTTTAATAAAAACAAAAACAGAAAATAACAAGTGTTGGAAAGGATATGGTTAAATTGGAACTGTAGTACTTTGCTGGTAGAAATGTAAAATGGTACAGCCTCTTTGAAAACAGTTTGGAACAAGTTAAAAAAAGAGTTACCACATTTCATTGTATGATAATCTTGGATATATATCAAGGAGGAGCAATTTCACTCCTAGATATATATCCAAGAGAAATGAAAACATATATCCAAGCCAAAATGTGTACATTAATGTTCACAGAAGCCTTATTCATAACAGCTGTTTCGGTGCGCTGAAGTTGCCATTATCCCAAATACCAGAAATGGATTGACTTTTATAAAGGGAATTTATTAGGTTACAAATTTACAATTCTAAGGCCGTAAAAGTGTCCAAACTAAGGCATCAAGAAGAGTATACCTTCACTGAAGAGAGGCCAATTGCATCCAGAACACCTTTGTCAGCTGGGAAGGCACATGGCTGGCATCTGCTGGTCCTATGCTCCCAGGTTTTGAATGGCTGTCTCCAAAATGTCTTTGGGCTTCTGTCTCTCTTATTTTATCTCTCTCAGCTCCTGTGAATCCTTGCTTGTTCTCCTAGGGCATTCCTCTCTAAGTGTCTGGGGGTCCTATCTTACCTTAGCATCTCCAAACATCTTTCTGTCTGTGTCTCCAAGCAGTTGTATCTGTGTCAGCTCTTAGTCTCTCTCCAAAATGTCTCTCTTAAAGGACTCCAGTGATCTAATTAAGACCAACCTGGAATGGGTGGGGTCACATCTCCATGGAAATAATTTAATCGAAGTTCTCACCCATGGTTGGGTGAGTTACATCTCCATGGAAACACTCAATCAAAAGTTTCCACCTTAATCAAAAGACCAATAAGCTTGCCCCCACAAGACTGCATTAAAGAACATGCCTTTTGTGGATGTAATAGATTCAAACCAGCACAATAGATAAAAAGTGGAAACAACTCAAACGTCCATCAACTGATGAATGGATACACCAATTGTTTCCTGACAGTGGAATATTATTCAGTCATAAAAAGCAATGAAGTACTGATACACATTACAACATGGATGAACCTTGAAAACATTATGTTAAATGAAAGATGCCAGGAACCAAAACCACATATTGTATGATTCAAGTTATATGAAAGCTCAGAATAGGCACATTGATACAAAAAGAAAGTAGACTTTGGTTTCCTCTGGTGGGGGAGGGGGGTAAGTTAGGGTGGGGTGAGATGAAGAATGACTGCTAATAGTTAGGTGATTTCTCTTTGGGATAATGAAAATGTGCTGAATTTAGCTTGTGGTGATGTTGCATAAGTATGTGAATATACTAAAACCATTTATTTTGGTGGATTTTATGGTATGTGATTTATATCTCAATAAAGGATAAAAAATGAAAACATACAGGGGCTTATGCACCCTTCTGGGAAGTTGGTGGAAACTCTGAAGCTCAATGTACTTCTAAGGTCTTTTTGAAACTTTATGGAAATTAAAAAGAATTGTGTATACATGTATTTGAAATATTCTGATTTATAAATCAAGCTTCTTTTCCAATTTAAGTGCAACTAGATTAAGTGAGTAAACACGAAATGAAGTTAAGTCTGTCAAAATGATAAGATACCATTGCAAAGTTATTTGACTTTCTCTATTGATCATGTTAAAGTTTTATAGCCTCTTTAGAATCTCTCTTCTGATATGTAGTGCTGGGCCACATTCAAGTATTAAGGCATAATAACCAGCAGATACAGTAATAGAGGGATATGCTGTTCATCTCTTATTCTTTTAATTGATGGTAATAGATATCCCTCCATCAAAATAAGATCATTTTATAACTGTTATAATACATGAGCTAGACACAGAAATCAACATTTATTTTCTCATCCAGTCTCCTTTTAAACCTGATCTGCTAACTGGCTCTTTCAAACCACTTGGGTGAAATCTCAAGTAGTCGCTTAATAAAAATGGTTCTAATCACTTTTTGTTACAAACATAATCCCAGTTATCAACTAAAATATCTAGTACAGGGTAATAATCAAAACTCCAAACTCATACCCAGTTTAGAACTCCTCCCCTCTCACAGTTCAATAATGATCAGACCTGGAAGGTGGTGGCAGGGAGAAGGTAGGTAGACACATCCCCTTTCTTGGCCCACTCACTGTGATTTCTGATCCCCCCAGGGTCAGATTCAGGGAGACTATAGATTGGGGATGTGAAAGGGTGAATGTGGAATCTCCAATAGCATCCAGCTAAGGGAGCTGAAAGTCCACTCATGCTTTGCTCACCAAGCCATGTGTCCTGGCTTGGGGCTGTGTTCACAGGAGGAAGAGACACCCTTCAAATTTGCAGATGGTTCCATCTGTTCATAAGCCATATGCCCATGGGGAGAAGCTGCATCTGTTCCAAAAGAGTACCATTTATTTTTCTTTTTAAACTAGGAGATTTTTAATATCATAAAGATAGAGACCCTTCCCCCATACCCATCGCTCAGTTTGAACAATTGCTAAATCTTGAGGAGTAAAGGGAGGTCTTTCCATTTATTTGAAGTCATCATCCTTTAGGCTACTAGAAGTCTAGAACACACTATATGTAAACTTGCCTCAATGATTGCCTCACGCTGTGTCTCTGGCCTTTATAAACCTTCTTCTCCATTACCTAAATCATACTTGTCCTTTCAGTGTCACTTTCTCATGAGATCTTGCCCTAACAGATCTGATTTAGTCATCCCACCATCCCTTGAAAGCCCAAAGCACTCAGTACCAGTTCATCGGGCACTTCTCTAATGACATTCTGTGTTCCCTCCTTCCCTTTGTCCCTCTCTTTCTATTTCCTTTATTTCTCTTTCATTTTCTTTCTTCTGTTGTTTTTCCTCTCTTTCTCTTTTTCTATGTCTTTCTTTCGTCTAACTTCTATTTCCATCTAATATATGTACATGATTTAAAAAGTCAAATGGGGAAAACAATTTGGCAGTTCCTCAAAAAGTTAAACATAGAATTACCATATGACCCAGTAATTCCACTTGTGGGTATATGCCCAAAAGAATTAAAAACAGGAACTCAAACAGATACTTGTGTATCAAATTTCACAGTAGCATTATTCACAATGCCAAAAGTTGGAAACAACACAAGTGTCCATTGACAGATACATGGATAAATCAAATATGTTATGCCTATACAATGGGCTATTATTCAGCCATAAAAAGGAATGAAGTTCTGATGCAGGCTACAACATGGGTGAACCTGGAATACAGAATGCTAAGTGAAAGAAGACAGACACAAAGGGACAAATATTGTGTGATTCCACTTAGATGATACATCTAGAACAGGCAAATTCATAGAGATAGAAAATAGATTAGAAGATACCAGGAGATGGGAGGAGAACTAATTAGTGGGTTATTGCTTAAAGGGTAGAGAGTTTCTGTTTGAGGTGGTGGTGAAAATTTCTGGAAATATGTAATGGTGATGGCTGTACAACATTGCAAATGCAATTAATGTCACTGAATTATATACTTAAGATTGGTTAAAATGGCTAATTTTATGTTACATGTATTTTAACACAATAAAAAATAAGTAAAATGATATAATTCATTTAACTAGAAAGAATAGCGCCTTCTCCATACTTCCCATTTTCTAGTCCTAGACCTCAGAATAATCACTTTCTATTGCTTTGCTTGTCTCTCCTTGCACGTTCTAAAAATTCTATTTCATATTTCTAAATAAATTGCTTCTAGTGCTATTTCTCAACATTTTTCAATTCTACAAATTATTTACTTCATTCTAAAAAAAAGATTTAGCCATCTTACATCAACACCAACACCCATACTTTCCTTTCTCCTGTTTTTCCATGATAGTTCCATGTCAAGTTTTTAAATCAATATTTTGTGTTTACATTGATGGATTTAAGTAAAGTTTTATTCAAATTGAGTCTTGCAGATAACATGATTACATTTCTTTTTTTATACAACTTTTAGTTTTTCCTGGATTTAATAATTGCCTTGTTTATTTGCTTATATCTGGCATCAGTGCATCCCTAATCTCTGATGGAATTCTAAATCCATATCAACACAGTCAGGCATACCGATCTTATGGTTTTCTTGGCAATATCCTTCCTGGAATCCTCTTTATTCCCATTCTGATCTCGACTTATTTCTCTGTTAGCCTCAGCAGAGTTATTTTCCTGGGACTTTCCTTCATCTTCATCCTGGGAATTCCCTTAGCTTCTCTCCCACGTTGGATCCCAATTTCGGAATCATTTGATTTCCTTGCTTTGTGTTTTTTTTTTAGAGTACATACTACAGTATCCTCCCAAGAAAATGTGTGTGTGTTTGTGGAAAGCAGAGAAGGGATTTTTTTTTTTTTCATGTCTGAAGATGTTTTTAGTCTATCCTCAGTGCTGATTGATAATTTGGTTTGATATAAAATTCTATGTTGGAAATCATTTCCCCCAAATTTTGAAAGTTTTCCTCCATTGTCTTCTAGCTTGCAGGGTACCTTTGGGAAGTCCAAAACCACTCTGATGTTGATCCTTCCCTGCAAGCTTTTAACACACTCTCTATGTTGCAGATTTTCCAAAGTTTTGATGCTGGGCCTTGTCACTTACTGTATTGTACGCAATTGTGGGTACTTTAGAATTCTTGTTCCAGTTTACCAAGTCTCACCACATGCCCATAACTTTTGTGGAACTCATGTTCTAGAGATCCATGAAATTTTCTTTTATTTCCTAACAATTTCCTTTCCTCCACTTTTTCTATTTCTGGAGCTCCTATAGTCTGTCTACTGGATATCCTGACTTGATTCTCTTAACTTTCTTACCCTTTCCCTCCTATTTTCAATCATCTTTTTTTCTATTAATTCTTCTGTTCAAGAGATGTCCTAAATTATCTTACATACTTTCTGTTGAATATTTTATTTCTGCTATCATCACTTGTTCGAAGGTGTTTCTTATTCTCTTACTTTTCTGTAGCCTTCTGTTCTTAAGAAATGCAATTCCTTCTCTTAACTATCTGATTATGTTAATTAAAATTTTGAATTTTTTTTTTCCCCATTCTTCTTGCATCCTCCAAGTTCATTTCTTTTTTCTGTTTTGGATTCCATGTTAAATAATAAAAGCTTTTCTAAATGACTGCATATTGTTTGAATTTAACCATGAGGATCTAAAGAGTTGATGGTAAACTAAGAGATGAGGCTCATTGACTGCAAGTGTTTTCTCTCAGAATCATAAATTCTGCTAAAGCTGATCCTCCTTTCTCCTGCCAGGTGGGATATAAACCTGGCAGTCCACAAATCTGAACCTCCAGGGGAGGAGGGGGGATGAGCCGGGAGCCTCACAAATAAGAATGCAGAATATCTAACTAATGTCTTCCTTGTCACTGCTGGCCTCCCATCCACAGTCAGTGTTACTGGTTTCCATCAGTCAAGAGCTTCACTTTCATGGTAATCTCGATGGTGAGCTTCTTGTTTCTGCCAGAGTCAGGGAAGGGCAGCTGACTGGCTGTGTGTAATGAGAGAAGGCACCTGGGGATACAACTAACCCTTACAGAGTTTTGATAGATGGATTCAGGTCAGCTCCCTTCACACCTCCTTCTGAACCGCCTGGTGCCTCCACTCCCAGAGTTTTTCCAAGGTTCTGTGGCTTGCTTTTGGCTTCCCTCCAGCAGGCATGTAAATTCCCAGAAAGCCAGAATCTATGTGAATTATCACTTGACCATGACTCATCTGCCTTTTTTGTCTGCTCTTCTTCTCTTTGTTCTTGTCATTGGGGGCTTTTGGGAGATAAGCATGTGTTCAATCTGCTACATTTAATTCAAAGGCTTTTATTGTTTCTCTCTAGCCATTTGCCCTTTAATCAAAATATTTTCTTTTCCTCCCCCACTCCCCTTTTTTTCTTCCCGGTTTCCAATTATCCCAAAGCAGTGGCCATGGCTTACCCATCTGTGCAGAGGGAGGTCAGAACATATCAGGACTGGTTCTCAGGATCATTGGGGCTGAGAGAGAAACAGAGAGAGGCAGCTGGACCCAGGGGCAACTGTGCTCAGACTAAGCTCTGGGAATGGCTCACATCAGAGGGGACGCTGGCCTGGGCTGGGCTGAAGATGGAAGGCAACTGGGCAGCAGGAATTCCTCCCAGCTGGGGGTACTGCAAGGTGCCTGCGGAGGAAAAGGTAGGCCTTGGAGGTTTTATCTGGACCTGGTCAGGGGAGAGTCTCAGAAAGTCTAAGCAGATTCAGAAGTGATAGTGGTCACCAGCCCCAGTCTCCCCACCAGCAGATATGCAGTCAGGATAACTATGAAAACAAAAGACAAGAATGGACTTTAAAGTCAGGTTGCCAAATTCATGTCACAGCTCCACCGTTCACTAGCTGTGGGGACCCTGGAAAACCTGCTTAATTCTCTAAGCCTCAGTTTCTTCAAATGTAAAATGGAATCATTAGCAGTTGCTTCCTCCTAGAGTTTAAATCTGTTAATATACATAAAGGGTTTAACATAGTTTACTGTACCTAGTAATGACTCAGTAAAAACTGGGGAGGGGGCTAGTTCAATCATGCTTGTGTCTGACACACTGGTGCTCAGTAAACATTTTTAGAGTAGATGAAATACATCTGGAGATAAAAATCATACTGGGCTATCTTTGTCTCTGGATTTTATGATCAGTTTTCTGTGATTGGCAAAGACACTGTCATGGACCTGGTTTTAATGCTTTTGTTTAGCTGGAATGATTAGCCACACAGCCCTGCAGTTGAAGAGACATGTACTTCCAAGTCTCTTTCAAAAACACCACAAGGTAGACAAATCATGACTGATTAACCAAGAGCTATGCTTTGTTTGGGCCAGTAAAAACTCTGCCCCAGGCACGTCGGTCCAGTCTTCCAGGGACTCTGACTGATCAGCAAGGAACCAAATGGCTGGTAATTTCTAATTTATAAACACTGCTTGACGTAAACATTCGGGCACTCGGCCACACTGCTGTGGCCTGAAATGTCCCAACCACTTTTCGGTTCACTAAAAGCAATTTCAAGTGGCTTAATAACGCTTTGCCCACCTCTCCGCTGGGGTCCACAAACACCATACGGTGGGGAACACTCTGGAATGGCCTCAGGACAAGGGGTTCAGGTTACAGCTCCATGGGGTTTACAGCTGAACAATGAGTATATTGTGAAGATCCCATCTGTCAAAGTAATCAAAACAAAAAAGAGGGAAACAATACAATTAGATCTTTAAGACAGTGTATTTATCTTCAAAACTGATCTCAATTTGGCAATATTTCCTCTGGCAAAGAAGTCAGAAATTGGGTATTCTTTGTTACAAACCAAGACCTTGCTTAAAAATGAGTCTCTGGGTAAAAGATGAGGATAAGGAGAAACAGCTGGTACTATTTGGGGTATGGGGGAGAGAGTTTATGTCTATAAACTCAGGGTTCTGATAAGACAGCTAAACTGGCTTAGGTTAAGCACTACTTTTTTTTTCTTTTTTTTTTTTTTTCTAAAGAAATAATGGAACATCTCTTCCCGCTGATAGTATGGGAAGCTATGTATGGGAAAAGGGAAGAAATTAGATAATTGCTAATGATGAAGGAATCCGGTCCTCTCTGGTTGCTGTGACACCTAGCAGTATCAGTGCTGAAATCCCTGTTTCCTCAGCAGTTCAGCCCCCTTGGCAGCTATAGTCACCTCCTTGGATCCCTACTGTCTTGAGTCTGGAGAGATGTTGTCCCACCTGTCAGATGCTTTCTCTCTGGTCACCCCAAAGCCATTTCTCGCTTCTTGCCACCAACCATCTATGAAGCTGTTACACATGAGTCTCACTGTTTCAGGGTTGCCACCCACCCTCCATGACCTGAGTCCAGGTGGCACCATCTTTGGACACTGCCTGGGCCCCATGCTGGGCCCACAGGATACTGGATGTGATTTCTCCCCGCCTGGTTTCCAGGGTGTTGGCAAAAATCATCACCCCTCCTTGAAGGAGAACTGTGCTTTCTCTTCTATGTTCCCCAAGCAAAACAAGACCTACTCTTCAGGTTCTGCAGCCTCTTCCTGCTTCTCTGGTGAATGAATTATTGGCTATGCGGGGCACTTATAACCTTGTCTGGATCTGGAAGGGCAGTGAATGAAAGGCAGATGCTCAGACATCCCTCAACAACTCTGAATGCTATTAGGCTGGTGTCCTTCCCCCAGCAAGGTGCCTTAGACCAAGGGCTCCTCATCATTTGTCTAGACAAAATCCTTACCTGTTGAATGAATCTAGCCTTACAAGAACCTTGGGGCCAAGAAACAGCACCACTCCAGGACCAACCTTAAAAAATGTGGCCATGTTTTGTCCAGCCTACATGATGCCATGATACAACTAAATATTGGTGAATGTCCCTGAAGATGATCAGGAATATGTATTGATTTCTGGGGTCCACTGCAGAATAGTATTGACTTGTTCTCCATTTTTCTACCTTGATAGCACAAACAATCTCCTTGGGGAAGGTAAGGGTTTGTTGGGTCCTAGTTACATTTGTACATTTCTGGCATTTAAAACTGAGTTAACATTTGCCATGGTCCTGGTCAGCTCTGTACAGCAGAGACACTAAGGCTTCCAACTTTGAAGGACCCAGGAAACTCCTTCTCAACATTGATGTCTTAGGAAACACAATGGCCAAATCAATCACCTAACCCTGGAGGAGAATTTTAATGATCAAGACCACCTTTGGCAGCCAAACGGCCACTTCTTAGAAGAGTTAAGGCAGACCTAGAAACTCAGGTTGCAAGAGGTTTCACATTTCCATCAGGTAAATTAGGAGCAGCCAATCTTATCTATCAAGTTGAACTGTCTAGGATAGTTGGGTAGCTCCAATTCCAGAAATTTCCTCTCCCTACAACTTCAAGCCACAGCCAAATGAAATGACCCAGTACAGGTAGCTAGCAAATACATACCACAGAACCAGACCAAAACCTCCAGCCACCAAGAGGTGGCCAGTGGTTTATGAGATGATAGACTAGGTCTGGGCTGGAGAAGAGACCCACACCCAAGTTTTATGATGCTGCTACCTAAAGAGGCCACTGCAGCACATTCAGAAAATGTACATGGTCCAAAGGGATTCCTAATCTAAGATGATACCCTCCAGACTCCTATTACATTTGCAGCAGGAGATCTATCCAGAGAGATCCCAGGAAGTAGTATGTCCTTGCTAACCTTAGGAATTGCCCCAGGAATTTCCAATGGGTATCATGTCACATCTCTGCACACATTTTGGGTGTGACCCCATCCTAAATGGTAATGTTTGAGCTAGCCAAAGTGTCACACCTTATCCATTAAACTGCTCCCCCTCCTCACTTCTCTTGGTAATCTGTGCCAGGCCACAATTTTCATAAAGGGAATTTTTCACCTCCATGAAATATCCAGAGAGCTCACCTTAGTAAAAAAAAAAAAAAAAAAAAGAAAGAAAGAAAACCATTTCTCATCCTCGTTTTTAGGTTCTTTAAAAGTCCTCCATAACTACCACCTGTGTGTTCCCACCCATGACAGCATAATGACCTAATGAGGCCTATATCCACTTATCCACTGGGCCCTGAGGAATATCTTCTTAACTTTACTCCCCACAATGTAACTCATCCAGTATCTAACCACATGAAATTAAAATTCAATAATATACTGCATTTCTTCACCCAGAGCACCATCTTCCACAGCAATTATGGTTTCCACCTTCAACCATCATCACCCTAGTAGCAAGTATGTATGAAAAAACACTGCTCAGAGGACTTTTTGTATGCCCGAACAGCATAAAATATAGACCAGTCAGGAACAAGAATAACATCTGATTGGCAGTCTCTGACTATTTGCCATTCTATAGTTCCCACATGGCTCTGCTCCCAACTGAAGGGATGCTATTGAGGTTTCTTCAAAGAATGGTGAGCATTAAACTCATGGCCTTCATGCTCTCTATCTCATTTTGCACAGATTTTTCATTGATTCTCAATTTGCTAAGAACACCTTCTTTAATCTACATCTCAATTCTTAGTCCCAGTAATACAAGAGAGAGCACTCTAATATGAGAATCCTAGATAACATTATGACCAGAGGAGGGGCAAACTTTGCATCCCCAAGCCTTTAAATGTCACTAGTCCACTCACACATCATGGTGTGGAGATCATAGAAGTAAGCTATGGACATCAGACTCATCACAAATGTTTGCCTATAATCTTCTCTCCTGACTGTTATTTCCAGGTCTTCAATCTTTTGTCTCCGAACTCCAGTTCCCAAATCTACTTTAATCCCTCTTGATATTTTAGCCCCCCATTTGAACCCCTTTTAATGTTTGTCAATCTCAGTCCCTTGCTACACTTTTGGGATCTGTAGTATAATGAAAAGCATGGCTGGTCTTTGTTTCCAGTTCTTGGGGAAGCAATCTCTGACTCTGGAATTACCTGTGATAGGAGTGATGTTTGTTTTTCATGGTGGGCCCAAGACCACACCTGATAGTTCATATGCTAAATAGATGATGAAGAGGCACCAGCCACCCCTGCAATGGGGGCTGGCCATGCCAGAAAGACCAGCCAGATAATTAGGGGGTTGGCACTTTGAGCCATGTCATGTCGGCCCATCTGCTAGACTTCTGGGAGGGAGAGGGGTTTTAGATTGTGTTCAACCACATGGACACTGATTCTATCAATCATGTCTAGGTAATGTGACCCCATATAAACTTGGGACATGTGGCCTAGAGAGCTTCCATAACTGATAAAATACACCTCTGTGTCTGGAAGATGATACATTTTAACTCCAGTGGAGAGGAAAGGAAGCTTGCATTTGAGACCCTCGTAGACCTTACCCTGTGTGTCTCAGTGGAGTGAATTGCTGTATGGTGCATTGTGGGATTATAGGCTCAGACACAACAGAAGTTCTCAACACATGACTACTTTATTACATACACAGTACAAAGGGTCTAAAAGAGCAGGGGAAAATGTCCCATAATTGCCAGTCCCCCAGGGAGGTCTACTGCTCAGGTAAGTTTTTGTGAATGGTGTCTCCACATGCTCCACTTTTCACTAGAGATAGAGATGAGGAACACTTGTGCTGCCCAAGGCATAGGTATTTATACACCCCAGGTTGGGAAGGGGCCCTGCCCCTGAGCAAAAGTCATACATAAAGGCATGCATATCAGAGTTCCTGCCCTGATAAGCAACCAGAGCAGCTTATTCCTGGTTTTGGGTTCAAGGTACAGTCAGGAGGGTCTATTAGAGATAACATCTCCCCCCAGGCTGTGGAATGGAAGCATATTGAAACATCTGCACACAATCAAGCAAGAGAGGAAAAGGAGAGGGCTAGGTAAGGGCTGGGAGATGGCTGCAGAGCATGTCCATGACTTCTCCATCAGTCTCTTCTTCTGGCGTCTCCTTATTTGCATTCTTTATTATAAAACTATAATCATAAATATAGTGCTTTCAGTGAATTCTAGTGAATTACTGAACCCAAGGGGGTAGTACAAACCCCTGAATTTGTAGCCAGTTGGTCAGAAGTGCAGGTGGCCTGGGCCTCTAACCTTGGCTGGTTCCTAAAGGGAAATCTTAACTTGCAGAGTTTGGCCTAACTCCTGGTAGAGTCAGACTTGAGCTGGATTGAGTTACTGCAATATTTGAAGTGGTGTCAAAAGCTGTGTTAGAAGTGATAGAAATTTTTGATAACCTTTGAAGGATCTCAGCAGGATACTTTCTCTATGAGCTTTCACAGGATACCAACTTTCACTCCCACCTTGCTCTCATTGTCAGTTCAGCTCCCACAAGCTCTTTTTTCCTGCTCCAGGAGAATTATTATATATTAACTGCTTAAATAAACACTGCAACATAAACTATCTAAATTTTTTTTTTCTTTTTTTACTTTTAACTCTACCTGTATCTTCCCCTCTCCTATGCAAGCATACCATGCTGCAAGCTGACCTTTCATTTTAGGAGAATTTTTTTAGATGCACTGTTACTATCTCTTGCCTGTACATCCAAAGCCATGTCCTCAGGCCATTGGCCCTAGATTAAACATTTCCTCAAAGTATACACACACCCACAAAAAAGTATCACTCTGTCTTTCATCCCTGAATCTTGCTTGCAACTGGATTGTCTTTGCCACATCTTTATCTGGACTCAATTCTGATTCTTGGCCACCATTTTGACCTGCATTCAATTAGTTTTCTATTAAGTGACTTACCATTTCTGCCATTTTCACACAGCCATCTTTATGCAGCACCATATTGTAAACTGATCCTAGGAGCTAATGCTGAAAATTTGCAGTCCTCTCCAAAGGACAGAACCAGGAGAGATGAAGTGAAATTACAGGGAACAAAAAGTCATCTTTATATAAGGAAAAATCTAGAAATGTGTCATATCTAGCAATGCAACTGACTGCCTCAGGAAGAGTGAACTCAACACCAATGCATATATTTGAGTTGAGGTTGAATAATTCATATGAATAAAGGATTCTCACTTTGAAAGAGATACATTGGAGAACACCAAAGAGTCTTTCTACCTCTAAAATTAAACAAGAGCAATACCATCAAATATATAAGTGGAGCTGGACATTAAAATCCAGTTTTGGCTGAGGCAACAGAGGCTGAGCATAAATTGTAACCCCCATTCCCCAGTGAAGTGAGGGAACAGGCCAAATGAGTCAAACTAATTCTGCCAGCAGAAGCAATCACCACAGCCAGCACTAAAGGAAAATTGCTGGAGAGGGAGGTAGTGCTCTGCTCCCACCATCTGAGGCCAAGTCTGGGCTGTAAGTAGAGAGAGCTTGATCTGTGTCCCTGGAGTTGGGGGTGGGGTGGGGAGAGGAGGTGAGGAGGGCATAGGAATAAGGGCAGGGGTCAGACACAAGCTTGAGAAATGTAAAGGTTTCAAGAGTGGCAAAAATTGCCCACCTGGTGTCAGAGGAAGGTGAGACAGGAGAGAGGGAGTGTCACTGTCACCTGCAGGCTCAGTTTCCCTATGGGGCAAATGGAGCTGGCCTCGAGGCATTGTGAAGCAATATTGCCTAAGGGGCAGCTGTACCCCAACAGAGAAAATGGATGTGATGGAGTGCTTGTTCCAGGGGCTGAGGGGGGAATAGGAAGCAGAGAACTGGAGGAAGCCTCAAGTGTCAATCAGTACACATGGTCACAAGTGGAGGCCCTTTGTGTGTTTCGAAGATAAAGAGAACAGATTAGGACCAAACTGTGAAGTGTCCTGCATGCCAGGCTAACCTCTACAGTACAAACCAATAAACGGAAATCAACATAGATATTGGATTGAGAGAGTGCATGATGTCAGATAATAGGGAAATCTACTCTTCCTTTGGTTCACTTATTTCCCTATTACAGATTTTCCCCAAATCTAATTGAATCCATTTCTACTGAGGATCACTCTTTTACACTCTTTCCCTTCTTCTTGAACTCAGCTTTCTCCCTTCCAAAAATTCTGTTTTGTTTTACTTTATGCCTTCAGTCCACATTCACTCTTGTCTTCAATGTCTCATGTGAATGTTTCTTTGTCTGCTCATATCATTTCACTTCCTGCTACCAGTGCGAATGTTAATCAGAGATCATTCCACCTCTTCTCACCAAACCCTAACATTCCTTCTTAGAATTGCATCTTGTTATATCATTAAATCATTTTACGTGAGCCTTTCAAACCTCAACTCAAAACCCAATTCTTCTATGATGTGTATAATTTTTGTGTAGAGTCATAGACATTCTCCTACAGGGAAAATTCTGAATTAAAGATATTAAAACTACATCCATCCTAAAAAACTTCATGTGCCTCACCTTACTCCCAGCTTTTTTATCCTTATCTCAGTGTGAGCTCTTCCTTGAGATACTGCTGTTTTTGAGAAGATGTCAAGCCCACCCTAGGGAACCTCACTATTTAAAAAAATGCAAATGTCAGTAATTAGTTAGATAAATGCTTTTGAAAACTTTCTAGCTCTGCAAGTGTTTTCTACCAGTAACTATTGATGATAAGAATAAGCAACTTCTATATCTGTAAAACTGTATTTTTTTCAGGGCATACTATTGTTGTCTCGAGACCATTTTGCATATATTCAGTAGTTTACTTAATGCTAAAATCCTGAAACTGCTCTAGTGGGACCCATACAGGGAAAGTGTCTCCATACTATGAAATCTTTCCTGATTCATTACAATTTATTAAGGAAGAAAAGGCTGTCTTGGCATATCTCCACAGTATTGTGCTGCATTTTTTGTTTGTTTTTTTATTAAAATAAGTCACATTTGAAGTAAAAACTCGTATTTTATACAGTACTATTTGTTCCTTTTATTTTCCATAATAGCACTACTTAAATGTATTTTTTAAAAGTATGTGGAAAAGGATTTTATTTTTGTGTTTTAGTTTTCTTTTAAGTTTTGAGGCTACAAGTATGCATGTGTATATGTGTGTGTTTTAAGAACTGCTTCAGGTTTATCCAACTTGTCTCAATTTTTCTTTGCATAACTAAAAATCAATAATAATTTTCTTGTTTCATGTTAAATAGTCCAGATAAAATGCAAAAGCAAGAAATTGCACCTGATACTTGAAAGTTGCTATTCCTGACAGCACTTCATCTTTTTTCTTGCCCATATTGGCTCTTTTCCCAGCCCATCCATTCCTTAATGTAAGTGTTATAAATTGCTCTAAAGTGCCATAAAGCATAATAAACATAAATCAATATTTCTTGGTTAAAAACTTAGAAATGCTGATCCAGTCCAGGTTGGTTATAGATGTCCTGAACCCATCATATCCCTTGGTTATTTTGTGTTACCAGAAGCCATATCTAGGCTAAAGAAGGCCTCTCTTTTTTTTTTTTTTTTCCTCTGTCCCTAGTCATCCAGACACTTGCAATGACACATCAGGATGGATTGTGGGGAGGATATCATCCAACAGTTTTAGAAAAGCCCCATTCTTTTTACTTTTGGCCTCTGATCTGGCAACTTTGGAAGAATGGAGTGACATTCTCAGACAAAGTTAGACCACAGGCCAGCAATCTGCCAAGCTCATCTGAGGCAAATTCCAGTTTGTCATGAAAAAAAAAAAAAAATGTTCATTTTCTTCTGGTATTGAATGAATTAAGCAAAAGCCCACTCCTTTCCTTCTGATTTGAGAATGTGGCACCTGACCTAAATAGAACACCTGCAGGCAGTTTAATGACAAAATGAACCCATTTGAATTTCTGCTCTCTTTGGAATTTTTTTAATATGATCATATGCTGCACCCTGGGATATAAACCACATCCCCTTCTGGAAATGACAGCTTGCCCCATGGCCAACTGATGCTATTTATGTGGCAGTGTTGTTATTTATTCTCATCTCAAAGGGAATGATTGAATGGCTTTGTGGTTTCTCCCAAGAAATTGTGGAGCTATCTCGTGTAAAATCTGCAAACTCAGGTGATCATCTTTCTTGTGGAGATTTTCACAGGAGGCTCTTTGGAAATTGCATGAAAAAGTTGGTAGGACATTAAACAAAGTGGTTTTATTAGACTTACTGACTCACAGCCCACTTTTCATACCATGCATGACCTAACACACACAGAAGACAGACTCCCTTCTTCCCAAATCCTCACCATTCTCCAGTCAGAAGCAAGTTCTCCCGGGATATCAGGAAGCAGGTTTTACCCTAGAAAAAAGCAAAACTGTTTACATTGGGTATGGGAAGAAAGTGGAAAGAATTGACAGATTCTAATCCCCAAATTATCTCCCTCCCACTTGCCCCAGTGCGAAACAGTTGCCATTAGCTGTTCATTACTTTGGATTTTGGATATTTGTAGGTCAGTAGCTAAAAAAAAAAAAAAAAAAGGAAAAGAAAAAACAAAACTATTGGTGACTTCTAAATGTACTGTCCCGACCCGCGGGACAATCAACGGAGGCTCTGATACCTGTAAGGGAGGAATGGTATGGGACAAGAGACACGAGGAATGACAGCAAGACAGGTTTCTGATCAAGCTGCAAAACTTTATTGAAGAGGCAGAGCATATATACTCTAGGAGAAGGGGAAGTGGCTAGCAAGGGCTCGTGGCGGTCTAGGATTGGTGGCTGCTGTTGCTAGGGCGGATGGCAGATGTGGGGTTAGCATTTTTGGCGCGAACTAGCACTTTTGGCGCGAACTACTTCCGTAAAGAAGGCTGAGGGTAACTTAAGCTATTGTTGTATCAGCCCTGGCGGCCATGTTGCACATCTCCGGCATAGCTGAAGGTGGACTTCATGCATGCTACCTAAATCTCCCTCTACATGTACGAAAAGATGCTCAACTGTACTCATAATAAAAAAATATAAATTAAAAATATACTCAGATACCATTTTTCACTTACAAGCTTGGCCAAGACATGAAAATTTAATGTTTTTTTATGTGTGAAACTGGGCAAAGAGATGCTCTTATAGCATTGTTGGTGGCTACAATCCAGATTGAGGAGAATTTAGCAATAGCTATGAAACTCACAAATACATTTACCCTTAGATTTACCAAACCCAATCTTAGGAATCAATCTTGCAGGAAAATCTGCACAAATTAATGACAAATATAGAAGATTATGTATTTCAGAATTCTGCTAAATAGCAAAAATTCAAAACAACTTGAGTTATATCATGAAGAGATTGGTGCATATGTTAACTTTTCTATAAAAGGGGAAAAAATAAGAATCCATATTTATTCTTGCTCACTATTTGCATAAAGATACACTGAAAAGATGCAAGACAAACTAATGAGAGTGGTTACCTGGCCAGGGAAGGGAACATGATGAATGGGATTGGAGATAAGAGTAAATTCTCAATGTAAACATTTATATACTGCTTTTATTTTTGAACCATGTGAATGTGTAACCTATTTTAAATTTTTTAATTAAAAAGAAAATAGTTCATAAAGTCTTCAATTAAACTGTAACTGTGAAAAATAACACTGCAAATCTGTTATCAAATCAACAAGTTGGTTGACAACTGTCAGATATCAAGTTGCTGGGGGGCTGGGATTGGATGGGCTCCATGCTCTGGGTGTACATACAAAGCCACTAATAATTCAGTTATCATTACTGAAAATTTACCATATGCTAACTGCTTAATCTCTTTATTCCTTATCATAGGCCTATGAGCTGGATATTATTATCTCCATTTTGTAAACAAGGAAACTGAAGGCCTTCTAAGATAAAGAACATAGCTAAAGCCAAATGGTCAGTAAATGGCAATACCAGGATTTGAAACAATCTTGGTGTGACCTTCTTCTGTGCTCTTTCCATCATGACAAGACTCTAGAGGGATGGAAACCACTGCAACGGATGAAGACCATTAGGCAACATTTTATCTACTTCCAATTTTGTACCTGGTTGTATCATTGAAACTGTTCTTTCTATCCCAGGATTTGTTCCATCAATTCCAAGTCCTGTCTTTTCTTGCTTACTTGGTACAATGGCATCTGATCTAATTCCAACCATTTTCTCTGACATCCAGGGATGAAGTGCAACTTCTCCAGTCAACACAGGCATTCCTCTTAGTTGTTACCTGGGTGTTCTCTCCTTGCTCTAGGACCAGTGAATACCCCAGGTCTCAGAGCACCATTTCAAATAATCCTCTAGCCAAATGGCAGGCGCCTCTAGAGAAAGAGGTGAGATATAATGCAGAGCAGATAAATGAACTCCCAGACAAGCTCAAGGGGCTGGGCAGGAGGAGACAGGTGAGCACACCCAATGGTCAGTGCCTTCATTTAGAATGTTCAATTCCATCCCATGGGCAGCTTATCTGTGTTCATGGTGCCCTCATTTGTGAGCAGCTACTGCCAAATGCTGCTTGGGGTGGCATAACCTGCCAAGAAAGTCTATTGGAGAGCTAACTAACCACCTCTTCACCAAGTTCACCTCTGAGGCTACTAGCAACAGGTGAGTGACCATCAGCACACAGAGAAACATCAAACCCAGAGAAATTCATGACCTTGCCAACTGAGCTAAGCTCAACATAAGACAATTTTTCACCATTTCACCTCAACATGAAGCATTTAATGGAATCTATTACAATGGAAACATTTTACCTGGAGGAGTGTCAAAACTTAAGATATTGCTCCGAGATGGATTTGTGTTCCTTGAATGGTGATGTGAAATGTTCTTTTTTATTTTGTCTCAATTTCCAAGAAAATCTTTCCTCACATATGTGAAAATTACTGATTCAGGGGTAAAAGCCAATTCTGACAGCCTTTGGTAGGTGTGGATTCAGACTCAAAGGGAAGATCAATATAAAGCAAGATGATAGACAGCCTTTTGGGAAGATCTGGAATACATATGCCACCTTCCTTCTTTCATGACACCTGGACCAGTATGACCCATGAACCAAACCTAGGACCCTGCAAAACACTATTTTTTTCTGTATGTTTGCTTGCTTTCAGGTTGAATCATTTTTAAAAATTTGTTTTAAATTATAAAAGTAAAATATGGATTTATTTTCACTGCAAACTTTAAATAGAGAAAAAGTGAAATCCCCTTAACCCTCTCCCGATCTCATTTACATAAGCATTTTCCATTATCTAGTTAGTGCGCATCCTTCCTGTTTTTTAATAAACGTTCACATTCACATAAGTACATTGTGACCCAACTCTTTAATCAATGAACATCTATTCATTCTGTCAACCATTAAACAAATATAATTTGAGAACTTACTATTTAGAAGGCTTTGTGTTAGGCACAGGCAATGCAGAAAGATTAAGTCATAACATACTGAACACTTGATTTATGCCAGACATCGTGCTTTAGTATTGTATTTAATCCACAGGACAACCCTGAAAAGATGTTTATAGATGAGAAAACTGAAGTTCAGAGAAGCTACGTAATTTACCCATGGCCACACAGATGATGGAGAACAGCACTCAGACTAAAGCAAGGACTATCTAGAGTCCATCATCTTAATGACGCAACTTCAATGTAGTGAAATAATAGTTCGCATGACACTTTCCTAACGGCTTCACACATATTATCTCATTTAATTTTCACAACATGAATACATACTGTTATCACCCCCATTTTATAATTAGCTTAACAAGATAGTACTAATCATCAGTGGCAGAGCTGTGAGTCCTGTCTTGATAGTCTGGTTCCATAGCGTCCTCTTTTAACTCCTATCTTAAGCTATTTATCCCAATATTTTCTGCATAGAATGCATTCTTGTGCTTAAACACTATGTAGTTCTTAATCACGTTTACTTAGGGTTTTTATCATTGAAAAATGCTTATGTTATAATGAAAATAAAATAATACAGTAGAAAATTGAATAAATGGTATGATCCTAGTTATATCAGTTAAATATGTCAGGAAAATGTATTGGAAATTAACTTGGTGGTTTTGTTCTTTCTGCTTATAGATGTTTTCCTCCCACTATTTCAAAAAGGCCGCCTGGTCTCTGCTCTCGTCTCAGTGGATACTTTGTAAGAGGGCCAAAGTAGAAGTGGCCAGCCACTCCCATGGCCACTTCCACCTGTCTCCTAGTGGAGATTAGGCCAAGTTGGGTGGGCAGGGGAGGTGGCAGGGAGGCAAGAGTTTTTGGAGAGGAGATGGGAACAAGAGAATTGACATGAGGTTTAGGGAGCTTATCCCATCACTGAGAAGTAGATGGGGATTTATTTTCAGGTTCCTCAGTTAATGGAGACCAGTCTCCCATTCCTGTGGTGACACCCAACACACTAGTAAAAGGACTTATGAAGGAATAGTAGTACAAGTGTGTTTGGGACTGGGGTTGGTGAAGACTGAACACTCAAGCCATGAATTGGGAGGGCACAGCAAAGATCCTCCTGCCTGATCTTTATGCCTGGCTTCAAAAGATTGTTCAACAGTGGTAAACAGTGTGGAATGTAGAAAAAGTCCCTTTCCAGAATGTTCTTAATTGTGTATGATCACATAAAACCTTTTTGGAAAACATCGCCTCCACCCAACCTCCACCCAGTATAGATAGGGGTTAATAATGGCTGACATTTTCCTCCAGTTCTGCAGATGGGGTCTCACATTAAATTTAATTTGAAGGCAAAAAGGACCATGACATGTCTTGCATCCCAAGGTTATGATTAAAATCCAAACTTCTTATATCCATATAGAGAAAAGGCACAGGAACTCTTCAACAAGTGTCTCAGGGTAGTGGAATTGTGGGTGACTTTTTTCTTTATAATTTTCTGTATTTTAAGTTTTCTATGATTCTTACTTGTTACTTTCAAAATCATAAAACCAATTACTTTATTTAAACTTTTATTAGTTATATCACTTCACTGTCCATCTGGCTTAGTCATACTTTATTTTCATCTAGACATTTTTATACTGCAAATGTTTGTTCTAAGTAGGACAGCTATGATATTTCTCTAGAATCTAGTCCTAGCATTTGCATTTAGATATATGTAAATTAAAACAATTTAGGCCAACCTTATTCTATACTCTACTTTAAAAGAATTTTTACAGTTTTAAGAGAAACAAGAGGGGTTTAATCAATTTGTTACATGGCAAACATGCCAAGTCTGGTATCTGGAAACTAAATGGCAACTGGGGTTAGTCCAGTGTCATGAATGAGTGAAGCAGTAACACAGCAAATGCTTCTGGTGGTCTTTTTTGGCAACCAAAGTTTTTAAAATATGGAATGTGGGCCAAAGTGTATACAGAGTTAAGAAAAACACCTACAGGCTGCTTGCAGAAAAGGAGAAGCCAGTCTGCAGCTTCTGTTTGAGTTACTCAGTGGTTTACAGTTATAGTTATTCATTTCAATTAGATATGAACTGATATAAAAAAGGATAGACTGTGTCAAGTATCTTCTTCCCAGACTTTAGTAAGTCTACTATAATCCTACATAGAAACTACTGCTCTTTAAAGACCATCTCCAGACAGGTCTGTCCTTAGCCAGACCCTTCAAGGTTTCAGATCAGCCCCAAGATGGTGAATGTCAGGCTTCCCAGGGTGCTCCCCAGTGTTTGACTCATACACCTGAGACCAAGGAATCCCAATTGCTTGGTACCAACTATTTTTCTATGCCTCTCTAGGCTATAATTTGCCTTCTAGTTTTTGCAAGAACTTTGATTTCCAGAGAACTGTTTTCCTTGAACCACACCATCATGTTTTCGAGTTTATCATTCTGCTGTACTCTAGTTGAATAACCACAAGGTGGATCCTAATGTCAGCCTTGCATGATTTCTTTGAGTTTGCTCACCTGCCTCCCAGACCTGAGCCAGGCACCACTGAGAGGTATGTTTGGGCACGTGCTTGCAATTTATGACTTTAGCTCTAACCACCTTTCTTGATCCATCCCTGCTAAAATATCTGTTCCTTATCTATCATTCCCTCTGATCCCATCTCTCCCAGTAATGGAAGTATCCATAATTTACAATCTTCATTACTCTCCAACAAATCAGCTCCTTGAATTGTGGTGCTTCAACACTGATCAACAGAATGAAATTCAGACAGAGAGAGAAAGCCACAGAAGCAAGAAGCTGAAGGCAGTGAAACCTGGAAGAGAAGGAAGAGACTGGCAGACACTGCTACCTGCCTTGCCATGTGGCAGAGGAGCCAAGTATTGTAGACAGCTGGTCTTTGGGAAGAAAGCATCACCTTAATGATGCCTTGATTTGGACATTTTCTCAGACTTAAAACTGTTAGCTAATAAATTCCCATTGTTCGAGTGAACACATTTCATAGTATTTGCTTGGAATCATGTAGGAAACTAAAACAACTTGGTAGAGAGGGTTTATGACCCAATGAGGCTGTCATTTGAACAGAACCATAAAGGATTCTCCTGGGATGCTCCAACAGGCCAGAGAAGTGTGTCTCATTGTTGCTAAGGATATGAAACCTCCCTTCTTCAGTGGGCAGCAGGCCAGAGTGGCTGGGTTCTTCAGAGTATACTTTTGACCTATCTCTGAGTCCACTACGGAGGAAACGGTCTCCCCCATGGCATAAGCTCGCCATCCAATATCAGGGTGTCAGAATCTATGGCACTTATCAGATTTATTAGATAAAATTGCCTGAGGGTGGAAGTACCAAAAAGTATGAGTAATTAAAACACTGAACTGCAATATTATTAAAGGTATATTAAAATCAATGACATCCATTTGAAAACATATATTTCACACCCTGTCCTCCATGGTGGGAGACGTGGCTGAGCAGGAGCAGGTCAAGCGGGGACTATTGTTAATGAAGGTCCCCTGTGGAAAAGGCTGCCTGAGACAAAATGAGTTAAAATCTTTATTGTGACTTGACAGCTCACATGAATTTATGATGATGATAAATGTTCTCATTTAGAACTTTTACTTTTCCTGAGACATTTTACAAAGCTGTCTCCAATTTGCTTTGAATTCCTCAAAAGACATATGTTCTCCAAAGTAAGTCTCTGCTTGCTTTTTATTAAGTAAGATCTTATCGAGGTGTTTGCATGTGGAAACACGTTTGAACGATTAATCTTATGGCAGGATATTAAAAAGGGGGGAGGGGCATTTCTTAACAGGTTGAAGGGCCATTACACTTGAGAAACAGCCCTCAGCACCCAGCAACAAGAACAAGCCCAGGAACTGCAACTGCAGTGATTAATAAGCACTTTCCAGAAGCTCATACTCTAGTTAAGAAGGTTGCTGCTTTGGAGGGTGCACAGTGGACAGTGGAAGTTAAAATGGCTCATGCACCACTGGGCTGGAACTTGGGGTCACTGGATCACTGACCTGCAGGATTAAAACTCCTCTTGGTGTTGAGACACAAACAAATGGGGCAACAACAGAGATGTAAGATGAACGGAAAAGGCAACAATTCCCTATCCCTATCGTCTTTAGTGTCCTAGGGCTGCCCTAACAAAGTAACACAATATAGCTGGCTAAAAACAACAGCAATTTAGTCTCTTAGGGTTCTGGAGGCTAGAGGTTCAAAATGAAGATGTTGACAAAGCCATGCTCTTTCCAAATGCTCTAAGGGAGAACCCTTCCTTGTATCTTCCAGCTTCCGGTGGTTCCCAGTAATCCTTAGTGTTCCTTGGTTAGTAGATGCACCACTTCAATCTCCACCTCTGTCTTTACATGGCTGTCCACTCCTTGTGTATCGCTCATTCACATGACTCTCTTCTCTGTGTCTCTGTGTTTGTCGCTTCTCCTCTTCTTATAAGGACACCGGTAATACTGATTTATGGTCCATCCTAATTCAGTATGCCCTTATTTTAACTTGCCTAATTCCATCTGAAATGACCCCTATTTCTAAATAACATATTCAGAGGTACTGGGGGGTTAGGACTTTAATATACCTATTGGGGAGGCACAATTCAATCCATGGCACCTGCTACAACATTTCTATAAAGTCCACAAACATATACACACACACGTGCACAGCACTCTAACAGACCATTAGGAAAGCGGAGACTGGTGCGGTAAGCAGAGTCCAGACTTGTTGAGTCACGAGACCGTAAAGAGGACATCAATATTTGTTCTAAGAGCAGATGGGAAGATGGATGGATTTTAAGCAAGAAAACACATAATTAGATTTGCATTTCTAAAGGTTATCCCGGTTGCAGTGTGGATAACAGATTTAACACAGGGAAAGAGACAGAAGGCTATTGAAGAAATCCAGTGGACCATGTTAACCTAAAGGGGTCAACAAGGAAAAGTGTACAGATCCCAGTGATATTTAGGAGGTCAAATCAAAGGACTTGACTGGGGCTTAAGTACTGGTATTGGGAAAGAGGATGGTGTCAACCAGGTAGATGGTAATGAATTCACAGAGACAGGGAGAAATAAGGCTAGTCCAGACTTGGTGGGGCAGGTCATGAGTTTGATTTTGGACATTCTGAGTTTGCAATGCCTATAAAACACCTAGGTTGGGATGTTAAGTTGGGTATGTCTGTGCTTTATTGTAGCCTGTCATCTAATGTAATTAATATAGCCTAGGTATCTTTCATTCCTTCCTCTATGTCTGTATTCAATGTTTTAAGAAATTTTAAAACATTTTTTACTTGGAGTAAATAGGAAATATTAGAACTATAATTTCAAAGTTGTAAATCAAATGTACTCAAAATATCCCAGAGCTATTTTCTCCTTTTTTATCCAGGAGCAGTGCTGTCATTTGGGAGAATAGAAATCATACAGGCATCAAAGATCTATCAGACCATCAGAATAGTTAGCAAAACCAAGCCAACATTGGTGATTGTCTAAGAGAAATGGACTTTACCATCAGTAGGGAGTGATATTTTCTTCCTATAAGTTAACTAATGTTTTCCACTATTCTCTGCTTAGGGGAACATAATGATTAGCCACATGATAAAGTTCTGCCACTATGTCAGGGAAAAGACTACATCCAGTCCATTTACTAGGAGGAGAAATATTTCCACTCTGTGTTCTTTCCAATTAGCTTCAGAAATGTCTCAGCATTTTCCTTAATATTATTTCAAATTGCTCTATGAAGTAAATGTCAAGTATTTTATCTCCTTTTCCAAAAAAGATACAATGGGTTGCCTAGGTAAATACCCAAGTCAGTCATAAAGCATTTCGAAAGGGAGGATATATTAAATGAAAATGTTAATTCTTGTCTTGCTTAACAAGCTCCCCTGGCAGCTCCTGGGGGTAGTAAAATTTATATTTCTACCAGGACAGCCCCAGAATATGACATCAGCATAGGATTGCTTAAGAAACTGAGAAAGATCCCAGAGGATAGTGCCATTGTCAGCTCCCCTTCTTGTGGATGAATAGCTTGTATCTGTGTACCTAGGAGGTTTGCATAGCATGGCATGTATGTGTGTGTGTGCAACCAGATAAGAATTATTTTACCTAATCCTTTCTCAGAGAAAGGATGACTGTTGAGTATGGGTTGGAGTGGAGTAGAACTGAGCTTAAAATTTGCAGACACCTAAAACTGAGGCCTAGGAGGTGACAATTTGCCCTCTTAGAGCCTCCATGGGCTAAAAGGGGCAGGTGGACTACCACAGTTATTTCAGAGAGACTTGGCAGGATGTGACAGTGTGAGCCATCTTATAAGAATACAGAGGCCTATAGGAAAACATAGGAGCTGCAGTAAAACTGAGTTTAGCTCAGTAATTATCCTTTCCAATTGTCAGTTTTCTCATCAGTAAAATGGGATCAATGACACCCTACTGTCTTAGTTTGCCAGGACTGCTATGACAAATACTACACAATGGATTGGCTTAAAGAACAGGAGTTTATTGTGGATGGTTTGGGAGGCTAGAATTCCAAAACCAAGGTCTTGACAGGCCATGCTTTCTCCTAGAGTCTGTAGTGTTCTGGGGCTGGCTTTGCTTGCATCTCTGCCTCCAACCAATTGCAAATTTTTGTACTTGGTCTCCTCCTATGGCTTTCTCTGACTGCATATGAATTTCCTTTGCCTGATAAAGAACTCTAGGTATGTAGATTAAAGGACCACCATGAATAAATTTGGCCTCATCTAAATAGGAACTTTCAAGATCCTATTCACAAATAAGTCCACACCTTAACTAATAATAACATCTTCAAAATTCTTATTTAAAAATGGGTTCACACCCACAGAAATGCAGATTAAGACTTGAAACCATCTTTATAGGTGACATGATTCAATCCCCAACACCCACCTTACAAGGTTCTTGTGAAGATTAAATGATATGAAGAATGCAAAGCATCAGTGGAACAACACTTGATGTCTTACAGGAGCTCTATAAATAGTAGATTATTACTGATAAGGAAATAAAATTAAAAATACTAGAGATTACTAAGAAATTATTACAGAACATAAATTTTATTAGTTTATTCTACATAAGATTATTATGTAAAGAGCAGAGATAATTGTTACTTAAAATTTTTACAAAATTATAACACCATTGCCTCTTATGGTGAGAAAACAATTCATTTAGTGGAAGAATAAATATGAATATCCTCTCATACCTACAAAAATGATGGATATGTGAGCCTTGCCTAAGAATTTGTGATCATGTTTAAGGAAAGACTTTAATTTTAAGACCTTGAATATTGTCTTTATTTAGCAAAAGACACTGCTTGGCCTTCAAGAGAAATTCCAGGAAAGGTTTTAAAGGTGGAAGTGTGAGGAAAATAATGCTGAACTGTTCTGCAAAATAAAGCAAGAGATATTTTTATTTAAAGGTGGAGAGCGGGAAAAGAGGAGAGATGAGTGAGGGGGAGAATAATGGAATGAGAAGGAGGAGCAGATGAGAGATGAAGAGAGAGAGAGAATAAAAGCTTAGGAATGTGGAGGGAAACTAGGGGACTGAAAAAAGGAGCTAGCCAGTGAAGGAGACAATCTCAATGGTGGGAATTGATTAAGAACCTTTTAAGAGCAAAGTATATTATAAGCAATTTTAAGTTGTTTGCTGTGCCTGGATGAAACTTTCCTCCATTATCCTCCCCCAAAACCTACAGTGAAACTGTTGCACTAAATAGCCTTGTGCTGTAGTTGCATTGGAAAATCAAGGTGAAAGGGTATGTTCCATGTTTGATGGAATGGGCAGAAGAAACCGGCTATAGAAGAGAGTTAGAAACTGGAGCCAGAGATGATACAGCAAAATGCAGGCTTTCTACTAATCCTCAAAAACATGGGCAGAATGACGGCTCTCTCAAATTTTGTGGGCTAAGGGGAGATATGTTTCTATATATATATACACACACACTACATACACTATATATTTAATACATTATATATAAATTTTTATATGTAACTGTCTTAGTTTTCCAGGCTTCCATGACAAATACGACAAACTGGCTTTGGCTTAACAACAAGAAATTATTGACTCACAGTTTTGAGGCTAAGGAGAAGTCCAAAATCAAGGCATCAGCAATGTAATGCTTTCTTCCCCAAGTCTGTAACATTCTGGTTCTGGCTGCAGGCAATCTTTGGGGTTCATTAGCTTGTATCACTGACTCCTGTCACATGGCAATGTCCTCTCCTTTCTCATCCGGGTTCCATTGACCTCAGGCTTCTGGCTCCTCTCCGTGTCTTTCTCTTACAAGGACTCCAGTCATGTGGTTTAAGACCCACCCTCATTCAATTGAGCCACACTTTAGCAATAGCATATTCAGAATGGGTTCACATCCAGAGGAATGCAGATTAAGGCCAAAAATGTGTCTAAACTGGGACACATAATTCAATCTATCACAATAGCCCACCCTCAGAAGACTCTGGGTATCCCACAGAGTTGAAGAACCCCAAGTGGTTCATACTTGGGTTACATTTTATCTACTGCTATGCTTTTACCCCAGGTTCTTTAATAGTGTTTGCACATCTAGCACATCTACATTGAGGAATATTGGAATACCCAGAGTTAAGACTATGACTCGGGTTGTAGTTAATTCTGAGCTATATATATGTACAGGAACAATTTGGATAATGCTGAGGCAATTGATGATACTTATTCTATAATATACTAGAAATCTTCCCCTTAGAAATATAAGAACATAACCTAAGCCCAAATTTTGACATGGAAAATCACTCTGAGGGGCCAACAGGGTGGATGAATCTGTGTGATGGCCTTGGTTGGACAGCGTCCTTCACTGAGGCCAAACAAAAATAAAAAAATACTTCATGGAAGTTCCCCATTTTCATTGTCCGTGTGGGGATCTCCCAACTTTGGTCTAGGATAAGTCAGCTCCTGGCAGTTTATAGCCTGTTCAGGTCTGCCTTTTAATATTGCAGATGTTGGAACTGGAACTAGTGCTTGTTAATTGCAGTAGTAAGAATTCTGCTGAACTTTCTAGAAGCTTTTGCCACTCTTATGGCTCAAGTTGAACATAGTCCTGATAGGACCTCTCCATTTCTTCAATGTGTTTACTTAACCCATGCTTGCTGTTGTTTTTAATTTCTGATTTTGATGAGAAATTAAAGACCAATTTACTTTTATATGACAAATTGCTGTTTTATTCCCTCTAGTCACTCTCCCTCTTAGTAAAACAACGCTTATTTTTATAGCCGGGCATATTGCCATCCAACTAAAGATGCATTTCCCTTGCAGCTAAGTAAGGCCAAGTGACTAAGCTCTTGCCAATGAGATGTAAACTGAAGTGTAGGGCGGTGTGTTTTGAAAAGTCTCTTTACAAAGGAAGCACATCCTCTGTTTTGTATTTTTCCCTTCCTCTTCCTGCTATTTGAAATGTACATATAACTGCAGATGTTTCTATAGCCATTTTGGACCCTGAATTGCCTCTAATAGAAATCAAGGAAAGTAGAGCAATAGGATAGAAGGATTTGAGATTACAGGTACCAGAGAATTACTTTGCCAGCCTTCGATGTCAGTATTAATTGTGGTGAAGGCCAAACTTTTATTAAAAATAGCCCTTGAATATGATGAGCTCAAACAAGTTAGAATTCCAGTTCTTCAAAGGAAAGGATCAAGCTGACTTTTCAAAATCACCCACGACATCCTTAACACATGGCTTCTAGACTGCCTCAGTCTTTCTTTCCCCAGTCAGTGGGAAGAAAAGAAAACATGAGGAGCACGCACCCAATGACTGAAGAAATGACACCCATCATTTCTGCTCACATTGCATTGATGACATCATACTTACTAAGCCACACCTACATGCTAGGAAGCAACAAAATGTGGTCCAACTGGACAATCAGCTCCTGTGTTCAGCAGCAACTTGAATACAATAGAAGAAGTGGAGAATGCTTGTTAATGAGCAGAGAGCGGTCTCCACCAAAACTGCTGATCTCCATATTATAGCCATGTGATAGAAAAGTATGCTTTTCTTGTTTAATCTACCATATTTGAGGCCTTTATTAGTCACAATTTAACACAATGTTAACTCATATACTCCTTTCATAGTTTACTCAATAAACCTCTTTACTTATCTGTAAATCATGAATTTGGATTATTAGATAAATGAATTATCTTCCAGTTATAAAATTCTGAGAGTCATCAAACCTTCCTTTTTAATGAACAACTTTTAAATTAAAACAAACAAACAAACAAACAAAAATTCTTTCCTGCAAAGAGCTGTAGCAACCACATTTAAAATGCCGGTCATGAGCTGCCTTTTGGAAAGGTGATGAGAATATAAGAGTGAGAGTTGTCTAGCTCTCCCAGCCATATGCAGGTCTTGGGCAAAGAGGCAAGTTTCACTGGGAAACCTATGAGATATGTTGTTAGCTGAGAGTAGCTGAGGTTCAAGCTTATACTTACAAGGAGCTGGAAGAAGTAAATCCCTTACCATTGAAAAATGTTGAAAGAAGCAGTCACTGAGATTTCCCATTGAGAAAAGCAGCAGTTAGAATTTCAGGTTGGAGAGTTTCTTTTGTTCAACAATATTTGTTCCTCCCTGCCATTCCAGCAAGAACCACTCTCACAAGATAAGCAAGGTGTATTAGTTAGAATACTTTCAGTTGCAAGTGACTGAAAATATAAGCCAAATAGACTTGAGTAATGCATGATAGATATGATTGATATATCTAGAGATTTATTTGTTTGGAGAGATACAGTTGAGTGTAGCAGAGTTGATTTCTGGTTCAAATGTTACCAGATGACTTTCTTGGCTCTGCTTCTACTCAGTTGGAACCATTTCAGATTTTACAGGTGACCTAAACGCTCAGGCCTGCAGAAGCACAAAAGTGAGAGTCTGCTTCCCCTTCCAATAACCCTAGAATTGAATCTTCTAGTTCTGATTGGCTAGACTTGATTTATATTCCTGATCTGAGCCAACAGTTGACCAGGGAAGTGGAATGAGCAGATTGACTTAACCTTAGCTATACGCTGCACTCTATAGATTTGTCATGGATCTTCTCTCCAGACCTTGTTCCTGACAGTGATTTTTCTGATATATAGAATACTTCCTACCACACCAGCAATTTGCCACAGTCACTTCTCCTGCAGAATTTAAGCAGTTAGCAAAAATTCTTTGAGCTTACGTACAAATATCTGGATTTGCTGATCATTTCAAATGCCTTTTGTCTATGTGGAAAATAGCCATGAATATTCACAGAAAAAGATGAAATTAGATGTTATCTCCAAGCTCCACCATTTAGTATTAGCTTCCAATTACTACTTCCTACCCACCCCCTCATACAGATGCTCCCTGGCTCTCCCTCACTTCAACTTAACCAGGTACAAATAAGAACTATTTTAAGTCTCTTCACTTTAAAACAGGAGAAAGTCTCCATGTTTCTCAACACTTAGAAACCTGCAGGAAAAAGAGCTAAAAGTAAAAGGGAAAATTGCTTTGGCAATCTTGCGGTGTAATTCAGCATGAAAAGAAATATGTCACAACCTTATTTTTAAAGTCCAAATAAAAAGAAATGTATCCTTGGCTGTCTGGGCAGTTGGGCTAGGAATCAGGAACCTAGTTAAGTAACAATTTGAGAATCAGAGTCAGAAAATAGGAAATTAAACAACAACAAAAACTAGGGCTGGCTTGATCCTTGGTAAATATCAAATCTTTCTGTCTTTATCTCTCTATGTATCTATCTCCAGCTCCATTTCTGTCCCTATGTCTATCACCATTTCTAGCTATAGCTCTATTCTTATCTGAATTCCCCCTTCTTCCCTATCCCCACCCATGCCCTAAGCATTTTCAAATAAACATTTTCATTAATTTATGGTTTATCCTTTCTGTATTTCTTTTGAAGAAATAAGCAAATACATACATATCCTTTTTGCCTGATCTTTCTTAAAATAAAAGGAAGCACATTACCCTGAATTTTGCTTTTTTTCTACTTAACAATGTATCCTTGAAATGAGCCCATATCACTTCATAGTTTTTTTCTCTTTTGTGTGTGTGTGTGTGTGTGTGTGTGTACATGTATAGTTCCACAGTTCTTCATTTCATGGCTGTACTATAGTTTATTCAATCAGTCTCCTATGGATGGCTATTTGATATATAAATAATGATGCAATGTATAACTTTGGTCTTCTATTTATGGAAGCATATCTTCAGGTAAATTCCTAGAAGTGAGATTGCTGGGACAAAGGGTAAATATCTGCATAGTTTTGTCAGATATTGCCAAATTCCCTCCAGTAGGAATAGTATCATTTTATACTCAACCAGCAGTGTAAAAAAGAGTGTCTGTTTCCCCACAGCCTCACCAACAAAGTATGTTGTTAAGCTTTTTAATTTTTTGCCAATCTGATAGGTAAGAAATTGCAACACACAGTAGTTTAAATTAGTGTTTCTCTTATTATGGGTGAAGCTGAGCACTTTTCTCATGTTTAAATGCCACATGTACATTGTTTTATGGGATTTATAGTTGTGCTTTTGCCTATTTTTCTACCAGATTTTTATTTTCCCCTTTAATATTAAATAATTCTGTATGTATTAACGAAATCAGCCTTTTTTCTGGGACATTTCAAATACTTTTTCACAGTGTCACTTTCTTTGGATTCTGCTCATGGGGTCTTTGCCATGCATTTTGTTTTTATTTAGTGAAATGTATTAATCTTTTCTTTTGTTGCAGTTGGATTTCCAGTCTAGTTAAATTGACGTTTCCCCACTCCAATTCAGTGAAAATTTCAGTCATGTTTTTTGCTAGTACTAGTATGGGTTCATTGTTTACATTTACATTTCAGAAACATTTGGAGATTTTTTTTCTGGTATGTATGTGATATTTGAATCCAATTTTACCTTTTTTCCAAAATGGTTATCCAGTTGTCCCCAACACCATTTCTAAAATGTCCTTTTCTCCAGTGATTTGAGACATTAACTACATCATATGCTAAATTTTGATACCCACTCAGGTTTATTCCTAGAACTTTCTGTCATGTTACATTGATATAACTCATTATTTACATGCTAGGACTGCACTGTTTTATTAGAGGCTTAATAGTAAATTTTAAAATCTAACGGGTTCATTCCCTTTCATTCCCTTTCTTTTATAGCAGTTTCTAACTTACTCTTGCATGTTTTTTCTCTCCATAAACTCCCCATAAACTTTTCTTATTCCAGGAAGAAATAAAACTTATTTATATTGGGCTTGCACTAAATTTATATATTAAACTGATGAAAATTGATATCTTTATGATATTGAGTCATCCTGTACAAGAACAAGTATCTCATTCATTAAATCTAATTTTGTGTTTCTCAGGAGTGCTTTCAAGTTTTCATCATGTATGTTTTGCATATACAGGGTATTTCTTGTTTATTCCTAAGTATTAGGGTGGGTGTGGAATTGTAAGAGGGATTTTCTTTGTGATGGTATCTTTTAATTGTTTATTGTCTGAATAGATACATTACTGATTTTTGTGTAAATTTTATATCCTATTTTACCTAAGTGTTGTTTTTGTTACTTTTATTATGGATTCTGTTTATATTTTGAATTTAGTTGAGGCTTTCTTCCAGATATGATACATGATTAAATTTAGTAAAATTTCCATAGATGCTTGAAAGACGGTGTATGCAGTTTTCAAAGTAGAAAGCTCAATATATCCATGAATTGATGCTCCCCATTGCTTTCACAATGTATTTGCTCTGACAAAGTCTATTAAGATTTGTTAATTTTTCACCACAAAAATATTTATATTTTTCTAAATACCTCCTTGTTTTTCCAATGGTTTTGTTCTATTATGCCATTTGGAAAATTATGCTACTGGATAGATAGTACTTGATCTCTAGGGCACCTTCACTGTGCATTATAATTAATGTAAATTTAATTATATGATTCATATTTTATTTCAGTGCTGAAAATAAAAACAATAAAACAATTCTTTTTTTGTTTTGTTTTGTTTTTCAGCATACAGACATTTGCTCTTTTTAGTTTTAATTCTCTGCTTCTTAAGTATATTTCTTGTAAGGAGGCTTGTAATTGAAGCTGTAGTATAATTCTTCCCTCAGGTACTTAAAGATAACTTCAATACTTTCTTCTGAGATTTTACATTTTTCTTTTCACTTTCAAGCTTTGTTTTCCATCTGGAATTAATTTTTATGCCTGGTATGGTATAGGCATAAAATTCTATTTTTTTCCTCTGCAAGAATAGCCAAAAAAAACAAAAAAAGAATAGCCAATTTTCCAAGCTCCCTATACTTAATAGTCTATGTTTTCCTCATTGTTCTGAAAAGACACTTCCGTTGTACATCACATATCCTTTTATGGGTCTATTTCCAGACGTTCAATTCTATTCCATTGTTCTCTTTTTCTTTGACTATCTTAAAACTACATAGTGTTAAATTTCATTGCTTTATAATAAGTCTTGATACTTGATGGGGCAAATTTATGCCAGTTTCTTTGCTATTCTTGCCCGTTACTGTTTCATATAAATTTTATAATTAGCTTGTAAGACTTATGAAAACACTTGTTGGTATTTGTATTTGAAATGTCTACAATGTTCTGTCTTTTCTCGTAGGTCTTTGTCATTATTGTTTGTGTTAACTTGTGCTTATTTTGGTTTAAACAGTTATCTTTTAAAGAAATTAAAAAGCAAGAAAAATATTTTTATGAATTGAGACATGTACCCCTCCAAAACATTTTCAAGTCCTAACCCCCGGTTCTGTGGATGTGAACTTATTTGTAAATAGGATCTTCAAATCCTATTAAGGTGAGGCAAAACTGAATCAGGTGGGGCTTAATCTAACATAACTGTAGCCCTCATAAGCAGAGAAAATGAGGCAACAGTACTGGGGAAGTAGGAGACAAAGGAAGCAGATGGCCATGGGACAGAGATAGAGGCTGAGTGATGAATCACCAGCACACCACCACCAGAATGTCATAGACTTAAGAGAAAGCATGATCCTGTTGACACTTTGACTTCAGACTTATAGCCTCTAAAACCATGGGACAATAAATTCCTGTTGTTAAGCTAACTGGTCCATGGTATTTGTTATAGCAGACCTGGAAAACTTAGACAAATGTCTCATATATAATCAGATATTTAACATTTCTGATGCTTAGGCAAACATCTTATACATATATATTCAAATATTTAACATTTCTGATGCTTGCTTCATCTTTGTGTAGATCTGAGTTTTCATTTGTTATATTCCTCCAGCCTAAAAATTTTATTTAGCATTTTCGTAATGGTTGTCTGTTAGCAATAAATAAAAGTTATTCATAACATTACCTTATTATCCTTTCAACGTTTATGGGATTTGTAGTGATTCCCCTTGTTTCACAGCCGATGTAGATAACTTGATCAATCTAGCTAGATGTTTATTTTATTTGTCTTTGCAAAGAACTAACTTTTGCTTTTGTTGACTTTCTCTATTGTTTTCTTGTATTTGTTTGATTTCTGTTGTTACTTTTTATTTCCTTCCTTCTACTTATGTTGTTTCCTTTGCTGTTCTTTTGTCTAGCTAAAGAGGGAAGCTTAGATAATTTAGTCTTTTCTTTTTTCCTTCTTTCTTCTATATCACATCCTTATTCAGATTGCCCTCATCTTAACTAACATAGGCATGGAAAGCTATAAATTTATTTCTAAGCACTGCTTTAGCTTCATTTCACAAATTCTGATATGTTGTGTTTTCATTATCATTCAGTTCAGATTATTTTATAATTTCCCCTGTGATTTTTTTCCCTTCATCCTATGAGTTATTTATAATCTATTTAGCTTTTTTGTCTGAAAATATCTTTCTCTAGCCTTCATTTTTGATGACTATCTTCACTGGACATAGTATTCTAATGCTTGTTTGTTTGTTTTTTCCTTATCATCACTTTAAAAATGTCATTGCATTGTCTTCTGGTTTGCATTGTTTCTAATGAGAAATCAGTTGTAATTCTTTTCTTTTCCCTTTGTTTGTAACATGTCCTTTTTTTAAGCTGCTTTTGAAATTTTCTCTTTATCATTGTTTTAAATATACTTGGTTATAACATTCCTTGTTGTTTTCCTTGTGTTTATTTTCTTGGGGTTTGTTGAGCTTCTTGGATCTGTATGTTGAAATTTTTCATCAAATACATAAAGTTTTTGTTCATTATTTCTACAAATATACATTCTATCCCCTGCCTCCTTCTGAGACTCCAATAGCATGTTTGTTAGATTGCTTTAGATTATCTTTCAGGGCAGTAAAGGCCTCACCATTTTTTAAATTCATTTTTACTGAGATATATTCACATACCATACAGTCATCCAAAGTGTACAATCCACTGTTCACAGTACCATCATATAGCTGTGCATTCATCACCCCAATCTATTTTTTGAACATTTTCCTTGTACCAGAAAAAGTGAAAAAAAAAGAATAAAAATAAAAGTAAAAAAGAACACCCAAATCACCCCCCCACCCTATTTTTCCTTTAGTTTTTTTGTCGCCGTTTTTCTACTCATCCATCCATACTCTGGATAAAAGGACTGCAATCTACAAGACTTTCACAATCACACTGTCACCCCTTGTAAGCTGCAATGCTATACAATTGTCTTCGAGAGTCAAGGCTACTGGGTTGTAGTTTGACAGTTCCAGGTATTTATTTCTAGCTATTTCACTGCACTAAAACTAAAAAGGGTTATCTATATAGTGCATAAGAGTGCCCACCAGAGTGTCACCATTTTTTGTTCTTTTATTTCAGCTTATTTTTTCTCTTTATTTCTGATTGGTTAGTTTTGAATGCCTTAGCATCAAGTTCACTGACCTTTTCTTCTGCAGTGTATAATTTGTTTTAAAGCCCTTCTGGGGATATTTTCATTTCAGATACATTTTTAATCCCTAGATGTCCTATTGTTTTTTAAATATATAATTTCCATTTATGTCTTCATTTTCTTTGAACATATTTATATGACTCATTTTAATTCTAGCAGACAATCAATTTACTTGCTTATCAGTTTGATCTTTTCAAACATTTTTAAATTCCTTTGTTATGTGGGTCTAGAATAGCTTTTACTAAAGGACTAACTTAGCTCTTTACCTAAGTCATGGGCTTTCTGGGATCTTTACTGGAAGGCCAGCATATTCAGTGAGGTCACACCACTCTAGTTAGTTGGAACTTCAAGGTCTCCATGTGCTGTATGAGCTTTGATAGTTGTTCGACTTATTATTACCCAGTTCTTGTTCTTTCTCCAGCAGTTCTTCTTTATTCTAACTTATAGAGTTTTACCCTACACTTGTGCAGCTTAGTATTCATTGAAGACTCAAGAGAATCCCTATGCAGATTTCCAGGGATCATTCTCTGAGTAGCTCCCTTTAACCTATTAGCTCCCAAATTTCTGTCTACGTAATGCTTTCAAAATTTGAATTACGTATCCTCAACTCAGGAAGGAAGATCACTATGACCTGCATAAATTCCCCTTCAGTGCATTGCAATCTGGAAAGTGACTAAGCAAAAACCTGGGCAATCATAGGGTTTACCTCATTTGTTTCACTGTCTTTTGTCTGAAGTCTGAAAATAGCACTTTCATATATTTTGCCCATATTTGTAGTTGCATATTGCAGAAGGATTTGTCCAGTGCTAGTTACTATATCATAGTCACAAACAGAAGTTCTCTATAGAGTGTTTTAATTTCAACTTTTTAATGAAATATAGACTCTCAAATGTTATCTATTGCAATCTAACTCACCTCCCTAGCAGTTGAATTTCTGTTTTAAAATTTCCAATAAATGGATTGTTCAAACTATACTTAACTGCCTTCAAGTGATGATATGGCCACAGTCTCAAAGATAGGTTTACGTCTAAGGCTGGGAGAAAATCCTTCCACTTCATCCTTGTTTTCTCTCTTTAGTCCACATGTAGAAAGTCTACTCTCTCTCCCATTAAACAGTCCTACAAGTAGTTGATATCAGCATCATGTTACCCCAGAGTTTGCTCTTCTCCAGGTTAAGCATTCCCAGGTTTTTTTTTTAACTTATTCCATGATATTGAGCATGTAAGGTGGAAAATCAACCCGCCTTATTCTCCTCCCTATCCTTGAGTATATGTCCCAAGACTTTTGAAATCTCGGGAGAAATTTCCCTTTGAAGTTCCCCTGCACTATTAGCTTGAATCAGTTATGCTCAATTTAAGCAAAGAATCATTCAACTGTTGCAAACAGTCTAAGTACTAAGCACCTTTCAGATCTCCTAGGACTGTTCCAAAAGAGTCTTGTTCTGGTTGTATTATCCAGAAAATATCACTCCTGTCTCTGATTTCAAAAGGAGCCATGGGACAAGTAGGCAATTACTTCATTAATTGAGGAATGGGGACTAAGAGAGAGGGAGGAAATTGTAATTCTATTGAATTATATGGTTCTATTTTCTAACTGATAACTCTAAGAAAGGGTGACATAAAATTTCAGACCTCCAAAACTCAATCAACAGATCTAAAGATTAGGGATCCTTGATGATCCTAATGTCATTTGCATCTTGATTTTAGTTTATCCTAACATTGATATTTCAGCACTTTGTTTTTAATCTAAAATTAGGATTAACTTTACTTAATAAATGTTTTATAGACAAGTTAAAAATGCATTGTCTTGAAATATGTTCATTTAGACTTTTCCAATTTTAATAGGGAGGTGTCTGGGAGCAGTGGCATCCATAGCCTAAATCTGACAGTTAACTTTAGCTAGTTTCTAATTCATTTCTTTAGGCTATGCCTTGTTTCTTTTAGTCTCAAGGTCTGTACAAATCTGCATAACAGCATCAACAGAACATTTTGACACAGAATTCTCACTCATTAAAAAATGCAGATACTAAATGTCACACATTTACATTTAGAAGCAGTGATTTCCTTCAATCTACTTTATCTTATTTACCTTTTAAAAAATGATTCCCCAAGGGCTAAGTTGTAGGAAAACCTTGATAAGTAACTTGAACTTAGGCATTTTTTAATCACATAGAAAGATAGCAGTTCTACTGAAGTGTCTCCTTATTAGCATGTATTGTCTCATATTGTATGATCCCGGTTCTGCAGCTAAGGAGTAGTTACAAACCTATTTGTTGTCTAAGACAAAGTGGCTGGTGGCTGTCTTGGTTTGCCAGGACCATTATAACAAATCTGCAAAGTGGTTGGCTTACAAAACAGGGATTTATTGTCTCACAGATGTGTAGGCCAGAAGTCAAAAATCAAAGTGTTGGCAGGCCATGCTTTCTCTCTGAAGTCTGTAGCGTTCTGGTGATGGCTTGCCAGCAATCCGTAACTCATTCTCTGCCTCTCTCATGTGGTGTTCTGTCTCCTTTTGTCTCCTACTCAGTCGTCTGCACCTGTCTAGATATCCTCTCCTTATAAGGACTCTCTAGTCATATTGATTCAGCTTGGGCTCATCTTAACTAATATCATCTTCAGAGATCTTACTTACAAATGAGTCCACATTCTACCCTAATTGAGTTTGGCCTTACCTTAACTAAGAACGTCTTCAGAGAATGCTGTTTATGAATGGGTTCACATCCACAAGACCAGGGGTTAGGACTAAACGTGTCTTTGTGGGGGACACGATTTAATCCACGACTGGATAATATTTGCTTTCTCTTCTCAGACTCATTATTTGTCCAACTAAACTTGTCTCTTAAACTCTTTGCTTCCTTATATAATGATTATGTTCAAGTGTAGGTCTGAATCTGGAGGAATGGAGGCAAATATTTGTTTTTTTTAATTCTACTACCTATGGAGAAGGAATATTTTTCAGTTTTCTATGATGAAAAAGAGGAAGGAAGAATAGATTTGAAGTGTCTGGTTTTTTTGCAACCAGTTATTTCTTTTCTTGTCACTCCAAGACATGGCTGAAAAAAAGTGCTAAATGGATGACAAGCCTGGGAGTTGATCACAGAGGTTGGGTTGGATAGATACTGCAGGCTTTACCGGACACAGGATCTGTATGTGAACAGCAAGAAGGGGCAGAAATAACCTACAACTGCTATTGTTTTAGTCTTTGCCTTATTTTCTAATACTTGCTGAGTGTAGGTGACTGTGGACTGATAGGCATTTATCAGCAAGCACCAACAAGAGGTCAAATGCTCTCCAACTTTAGTTATTTTAGTTAACTTCTCTAGCTTTTCTTCACTTCAGCTTTCTTTTTTATCCAGTTTACCAAAATACGTTGCACTCCTACTGTGTGCCAAGCCTCATGTCAGGTGCTGAAAGGCAAAAATAAATGTCAAGTTCCCTGCCCTGAAGAAGTTCACAGACAGGACAGTAAAACAGACAATTGAAATGGAATTTAAAAAATTTAAGACCAAGCTATGCCAGATCCAAATTTAACCTATTTACTGAATCAGAGAGAACTTCCTGAAAGAAGAAACACATGGATTGAATATTAACAGATGTTCAGTTAGCTAGGCAGTGAGGGGGTAGAGGAGATGAAGGTGTTCAGACTGAATGAGATAGGAGGCATCAAGTACAATGGTGTGGAAGTCTGAGGGAACATAATGGCCTCACATAATAAGCAGTTTGGTGTGGTGGGGACATTGGCCATTTCCATCTAAATTCCCTGCCTCTATTAATAGTATCAACCAGTCACTCAAATCAGAGTCCTCGCTTTCCATGTGCCTTATTATTATAACCTCAGAAATAGCTCTGAAATATACCTTCTCTCTATTCCCCCTGCCACTGCCTTAGGTCTCCTCTGGGCTATTACAAAAGCCTTCTACCTGGTTCCTCCACTCTAATCTTCATAAGAAGTATAGATAATATCATCTCTTTGCTGTAAAATAATATCAAGAATTTTACATATACATTTCAAGCTCATCATATCATACAAGAATCCATCCAATCAAAGCCAGCTCAACTTACCAACCCACATCCCAAGCCGCCTCTCCCAGATCATGTAGGCTGTTCTCTAATCACCGTGCCTTTCATAATTCTACTTTGTTTGAGGTGTTCCCTGTGAGTTGTATGTACATCCTTCAGTCTTCTATTAAGCAACGCCCCCTACTCATCCTTCAGAGTTCAGCTTAAATGCTACCTTATCTATGAATCTCTCCCTGGATCTCCTGATAAAATTAGTCTGTCACTTCTATTACCTTAGCATGGTATAAGGAATCCAATAAATGCTTATTATATTATGTGGTGATTATGTTTTCAGATCTACCAATAGATTGTAAAATATAGCCATTTCCATTTTCTGATTCTCGGCACTAAGCAATGTATCTGGGATTTGGAAACTGGTGGATTGAATGGTGGACCCCCAAAAGATATGTCCACATCTTAATTCCCAAGACATGTGAATGTTGGAAAAAGGGTCTTTCCAGATGTAATTAAGTGGAGGCTCTTGAGGAGATCACCCTGGATTTTCTGGGTGGGCCCTATGATCTATATCCTTATAAGAGTGAGGCAAAAGGAGATTTCACACAGAACAGAAGAGGACAAGACAATGTGACCACGGAGGCAAAGATTAGAGTGATGTGGCCATAAATCAAGGAATGTTGGCAGTTACCAAAAACTGGAAGAGGAAAAGAATGGATTCTCTCCTATAGTCTCCAGGGAGAGTGTGTCCCTGATGACAGCTTGATTTCAGGCTTCTATCTTCCAGAACTTTAAGAGAATAAATTTCTGTTGTTTTAAGTCAACCAGATTGTGGTAATTTATTATAGCAACCACAGGGAACTAATACAGAGACCAAAAGATGGCTGCTGTCACTGTTATTATTTTCCTCAGTAGAACACAAATCCATCAGCCATCTAAAATCCATACATTACATTTTATACTATTTTTTATCTCATCTATAAATATAAATAACAATATTCATCGGCATCATTCATTCATTTATTGGTATTCACGGGTTGATTCTTTACTGTGTGCTAGGTACTGGGCACAGGAATTTGAACATATTATCTAATTGAATACTCAAAGTTACCTTCTAAAGGAGAAGTTATTATCAGAGCTTTGCAGATAATTTAACAGCGGCATATAAATGTTAAATAATCTGCTCAAAATCTCTATGCAGTGACTGAAGCAGCATTTAAACTCAATTCTTCCTGACCTCTATCCCTTTATCTTTGACTATCCATACCATATGATTTTAAAACAGGCAGCCAAAATTAGATCTTTGGCAATATAAGTAGTATTTATCTCATTGATTTTTCTTTTGCCAAAGTACAGAAATTAGATGCCAATTAAACAGGTATTCTCAGATAGTTTCATTTTGCATGAAATAAATAGACTTGATTTTGCTGTTTTTATCACAAGAGTTGCTTGGTCCCATATCTATGATAAAAATTCTTCATCTAAAATTTCATATCTACTATTTAAAAATAAGATTTCACTTTGTTAATTTTCTATTAAGAACAGATTAATTGCAAGGATCTACTTGAACTCACACAATTCATTCACACGACGGAATCCAACTCAGGTAAAGAGAGAATTAAAGCTTTCACTCAGCTTATAAATCCAACTGTATTCTGTAAGAAAATAATTTTGTCAACTGCCTTGAACTTTTTCTCAGATTACTTCAATTACACTTTGTTCTTTCTATTATCAGTTTATTTATGCATTGAAAGGCACAATTTTATTATCATGTTTTATTTTAAGTGTACACTATTTTAAGTGTAGACAACTTGGTTGCAGAAACATCAACAGGATTATCTTCTCTCTCAAATAAAGGATAATAATCTCAGGTCTTTGAAGCTTCTAGAAGAATAGTTTTGAAAGTGGTAATAGAGTACAAGGAGGGGTGATGTGGGGATAGCAAAAGGCCATTGCTTTCCTGTTAATTTTTCTTCCAAAATCTTAGATCTTGTGCATATATACAAACACCATTAACCACAAGTAATTGCATTATTTGTAACCTGAGCTGTATTTAAGCCAGGTTACTTGTTAATTTTCTTGTTTGATGAAACCAGGTTTATCCTAAGACAAAACTACCAAAGAGCTGGAAATTTCTATAAAACCAGTTTTGCCTTATCCTTCAGAAAAAAATAACAGATTTTAAGAAGTTTATTTGTATGGCATGAGCCTCACTTATCAGAGCACAGTTACAGCTGCCTAACTATGTGTCCTTGTGAGCACTGGACAGAATCAGGAAATGTAGGTGCTAATCCTGAGTCTTTCACTACAAGTAATAGAAACTTGGGTAAGGCCCTTCTCTTTCTGGGCCTTAGTTTTTATTAATGCAAAGTCAGTGAATAAAGCTAGATATTTACTATATCGATTTTAAGTTTAAAAGGTGATAATTCTAACCTAGCAAGAAGGTATTTGAGTATAACATCATTATTTTGCTCCCTCCAAGATCACAGGACACCCCACCTACAGT